>NW_022589827.1:92350-123523 GCF_004348235.1 Phoca vitulina | reverse complement strand
AAAAAAAAAAAAAAAAAAAACAAACCTAGAAGCTGGTTCTTTGAAAGAATTAATAAAATCGATACACCTCTGGCCAGACTTATCCAAAAGAAAAGAGAAAGGACCCAAATTAATAAAATCATGAATGAAAGGGGAGAGATCATGACTAACACCAAGGCAATAGAAACAATTATTAGAAATTATTACCAGCAACAATATGCCAACAAATTAAGGAATTTGGAAGAAATGGATGACTTCCTGGAAACTTATAAACTACCAAGATTGAAACAGGAAGAAATAGACAATCTGAATAGACCAATAACCAGGAATGAAATTGAAGCAATAATCAATAAACACCCAAAACACAAGAGTCCAGGGCCAGATGGCCTCCCAGGGGAATGCTACCAAACATTTAAAGAAGAATTTATACCTATTCCACTCAAGTTGTTCCAAAAAATAGAAACAGAAGGCAAACTTACAAACTCTTTCTATGAGGCCAGCATTACTGTGATCCCCAAATCTGGCAAAGACCCCAGCAAAAGCAGAGTTATGGGCCAATCTCCCTGATGAACTTGGATGCCACGATACTCAGCAAGATCCTAACCAAGAGGATCCAACAGTACACTGAAAGGATTATTCTGCACAACAGGTGGGATTTATTTCTGGGATACAAGGGTGGTGGTTCAACATTCACAAATCAATCAACATGATAAAGCACATTAATAAAAGAAAAGATAAGAACCATATGATCCTCTCAATTGATGCAGAAAAAGCATTTGACAAACTACATCATCCTTTCCTGATTAAAATTCTTCAGAGTGTAGGGATAGAGGGAACATACCTCAATATAAATAAAGCCATCTATGAAAAGCCCACAGGGAATATCGTTCTCAATGGGGAAAAACTGAGAGCTTTTCCCTTAAGGTCAGGAATATGACAGGGATGCGAACTCTCACCACTGTTGTTCAACATATTACTAGAAGTCCTAACATCAACAGTCAGAACAAAAAGAAATAAAAGACAGTCAAGTTGGCAAAGAAGAAGTCAAACTCTCTCTCTTCACAGATGACATGATACTTTATGTGGAAAACTCAAAAGACTACACTCCAAAATTTCTAGAACTCACACAGCAATTCAGCAATGTGGCAGGATACAAAATCAATGAACAGAAGTCTGGTGCATTTCCATACATTAACAATTTGAGTGAAAAAAGAGAAATTAAGGAATCAATCCCATTCACAACTGCACCAAAAACCATTAGATACCTAGGAATAAACATAACCAAGGAGGTAAAGGATCAGTACTCTAGAAACTACAGAACACTTATGAAAGAAATTGTGGAAGACACAAAGAGATGGAAAAACATTTCATGCTCATGGATTGGAAGAATAAACATTGTGAAAATATCAATGCTACCCAGCGCAATCTACACATTCAATGCAATCCTTATCAAAATTCTGTTGACAATTTTCACGGAGCTGGAACAAGGAATCCTAAAATTTGTATGGTACTAGAAAAGATCCTGAATTGCCAGATGAATGTGGAAGAAGAAAACCAAAGCTGGTGGCATCAGAATACCTGAATTCAAGCTGTATTGCAAAGCTGTGATCATCAAGACAGCATGGTACCAGCACAAAAACAGACACATAGATCTATGGAACAAAATAGAGAGCCCAGATATGGACCCTCAACTCTATGGTCAACTATTCTTTGACAAAGCAGGAAAAAATATCCAATGGAAAAAAGACAGTCTCTTCAATAAATAGTGCTGGGAAAATTGGACAGCTATATACAGAAGAATGAAACTCGACCATTCCCTTACACCATACACAAAGATAAACTCAAAATGGATGAAAGACTTCAATGTGAGTCAGGAATCCATCAAAATCCTAGAGGAAAACATAGGCAGTAACTTCTTTAACACCAGCCACAGCAACTTTGTTCAAGACACGTCTCCAAAGGGAAGGGAAACAAAAGTAAAAATGAACTTTTGGTACTTTAACAAGATAAAAAGCTTCTGCACAACAAAGAAACAGTAAAAAAAAAACAAAAAACTAAGAGGCAACCCACGGAATGGTAGAAGATATTTGCAAATGACATTACAGATAAAGGGCTAGTATCTAAGATCTATAAAGAATTCTCAAACTCAACACCCCCCAAAAAATAATCTAGTCAAGAAATGGGCAGATGACATGAACAGACACTTCTCCAAAGAAGACATACAAATGGCTTACAGACACATGAAAAAATGTTCAATATCACTTGCCATCAGGGAATTACAAATCAAAACCACAATAAGATACCACCTTACACCAGTTAGAATGGCAAAAATCAACAAGGCAGGAAACAACAAATGTTGGCAAGTATGTGGGGAAGGACAATCCTCTTTCTCTGTTGGTGGGAATGCAAGTTAATACAGCCACTCTGGAAAACAGTATGGAGTTTCCTCAAGACGTTAAAAATAGAGCTACCCTATAACCCAGCAATTGCATGACTAGGTATTTACCCCAAAGGTACAGATGTAGTGAAAAGAAGGGGTAAATGCACCCCAATGTTCATAGCAGCAATGTCCACAATAGCCAAACTGTGGAAGAAGAGGAGGAGATGCCCTTCCAGATGAATGGATAAAGAAGATGTGGTTCATATATACAATGGAATATTACTCAGTGATCAGAAAGGATGAATATCTACCATTTTCATCGACATGGTTGGAACTGGAGGGTACGCTAAGTCAAATAAGTCAATTGGAGAAAGTTGTCATGGTTTCACTCATGTGGAATATAAGAAATCGCACAGAGGATCATAGGGGAAGGGAGGAAAACCTGAATGGGAAGAATTTAGAAATGGAGACAAACCATGAGAGACTCTGAACTCCTGGAAACAAACTGAGGGTTACAGAAGGGAGGAGGGTGGGGTATGGGGTAACTGGGCAATGGGTATTGAGGGCACGTGTTATGATGAGCACTGGGTTTTATATGCAACTAATAATTGAACACTACATCAAAAACTAATGACGTCCTATATGTTGGCTAATTGAACATCATCATCATCATCATCATCATCATAACAATAAAAGGGTCTGTTTCTTTTTTTGGGTTTTATATTCCATAAATAAGTGAAATCATATGGTACTTATCTTTCTCTGTTGAACTTATTTCACTTAGCACAGTACCCTCCAGATCCATCCATGTCATTCCAAATGGTAAACTTTTATTAACTTTTTATGCCCGAGTAACATTCCATTGTATGTGTGTGCATGTGTGTGCATCACGTGTTTTTTTAAAAAAATTTATTTATCTATCTATCTATCTATCATCTGTCTGTCTGTCTATCATCTTTCATCTACTTACTTATTTATTTACTTTAGAGATGGAGTGGTTGGAGGAACAGAGGGGGAAGGACAAGCAGACTCCTCTCTGAGTGTGGAGCCTGACGTGGGGCTTGATCCCGGGAACCTGTGATCTTGACCTGAGCCAAAATTGAGAGTCAAATGCTCTACCGCCTGAGCCACCCAGGCACCCTTGTCTGTCACATTATTATCCATTCATCTTTTCGTAGATATTTAGGTTGCCCTCATATCTTGGCTATTGTAAATAATGTTGCAATAAACATAAGGGTGTATATATCTTTTTAAATTACTTTTTTCATATTGGGGGGATACCCAAAAGTGGAATTACTGGATCATTAACTTTTGGAGGAACCTCCATAAAGTTTCCAAAGTCGTTGTACTAATTGAATTTCACACCAACAGTATATGATGGTTCCCTTTTCTCCACATCCTCAGCAATCCTTGATATTTCTTTTGTTTTTCATTTTAGTCATTCTGATAGATGCAAAGTAGAATCTTACTGTGGTTTTAATTTGTATTTTTCTGATAATTAGTGATATTCAGCATTTCTTCATGTGTCTGTTGGCCCTTTGAATGCCTTTTTTGGAAAAATATCTATTCAGGTACTCTGCCCAATTTTTAGTTGGATTATTGTTTTTTGTGTGTGTGCTGAGTTGTATAAGTTCTTTATATGTTTTGATATTAACCCCCTATCAAGTATTTCATTTGCAAACATCTCCCATTCATTAGGTTGCTTTTTTGTTTTCTTGATGATTTCTTTTTCTGTACATAAACTTTTGATTTTGGTGTGGATATTATATATTTATTTAATATATCATATATAAATATGTAAAATATATTTTATATATATGAAAATATAAATATATATTTAAATAAGTATATATTTAAGTATTATACATAATACTTATATATTACATTTACATATGTAATGATTTTGCCTTTGGTTCCCTTGCCTGGGGATATATGTGTATTTTATATTTACATATTTTTAAGTTATATTTATATATACAACATGTGTATAAGAATATACAATGGGAACATATATAATTAATATAATATAATATAATTAATATAATATAATACAATACAATACATAATATATATTTTCATTGTATATTCTTGCCTCCTTTGTCATAGATTACCTGACTATATAGTCATGGGTTTATTTCTGAGCTCTCTACCCCATTCCACTGATCTATATGTCTATTTTCTGCCAGTACCATACTGTCTTGATTACTACACCTTTGTGGTATATTTTGAAATCTGGGATTATGATATCTCCTTCTTTGTTCTTTCTCAAAATGTCTTTGATTATTTAAGATCTTTTGTGGTTCCATACAAATTTTAGGATTATTTATTATAGTTCTGTGAAAAATACTATTGGTATTTTAATAGGGATTTCACTGAGTCTGAAGATTGCTTGTGTAGTATGATTATTTTAACAATATTAATTCTTCCAATCTATGAGCATAGAAGATCTTTTCATTTGTGTCATCTTCAATTTCTTAAATCAATGTCACAGTTTTCAGTGTTTAAGTCTGTCACCTCCTTGGTTAAATTTATTCCTGGGTGTTTTATTCTTTTCACTGCAATTGCAAATTTAGCTGTTTAATTTTGCTTTCTGTTACTTTGTTATTACTGTATAGAAATGCAACATATTTCTGTATATTAGATTTCTATCTGGAGACTTTACTGAATTCATTAATCCATTCTAGAGGCTATTGGGTGTACTCTTTAGGACTTTCTCTCTATATTATATTATCTTCCAATGGTGACTGATTTACTTCTTCTTTACTAATTTGGATGCATCATTTATTTTTCTTGTGTAATTACTGTTGCTAAGACTTTCTTTACTATGTTGAATAAAAGTGGTGAGAATGGACAACCTTGTCTTATTCTGATCCTAGAGGAAAAGCTTTTTGTTTTTACCTTTGAGAATATTGTTAGCTGTGGCTTCTCATATGTGGCCTTTATCATGTTCACATATGTTTGGTTTAACCCCCATTGTTAAGAGATTTTATCATGAATGGATGTATTTTGTCAAATGATTTTTCTGAATCTACAGAGATGATTTTATGGTATCTTTTGATCCTCTTGTTAATATGATGTATGATGGTGGTTGATTTATGAATATTTTTTAATTTAATTTAATTTAATTGTGTTATGTTAGTCACCAAACAATACATCATTAGTTTTTGATGTAGTGATTCATGATTCATTGTTTTCATAAAACACCCAATGCTCCATGCAATACTTGCCCTCCTTAATACCCATCACCAGGCTAACCCATCCTCCCACCCCCCTCCCCTGTAAAACCGTCAGTCTGTTTCTCAGAGTCCATAGTCTCTCATGGTTAGTCTCCCCCTACAATTTCCCCCCTTCTTTTTCCCTTCCTTCTCCTAATATCCTCCATGGTATTCTTTATGTTCCACAAAGAAGTGAAAATATGATAATTGACTTTCTCTGCTTTTCTCACTTCACTTAGCATAATCTCCTCCAGTCCCATGCATGTTGATGTAAAAGTAGGGTATTCCTCTTCTCTGATGGCTGAGTAGTATTCCATTGTATATATGGACCATATCTTCTTTATCCTTTCATCTGTGGAAGGGCATCTCAGCTCTTTCCACGTTGGGAAATTGTAGACATTGCTGCTATGAACATTGGGGTGCATATGGCCCTCTTTGTCACTACATCAGTGTCTTTGGGGTAAATACCCAGGAATGCAATTGCTGGGTCATAGGGTAGCCATGTTTTTAATTTTTTGAGTCACCTCCACATTGTTTTCCAAAGTGGCTATACCAACTTGCATTCCCACCAACAGTGTAAGAGGGTTCCCCTTTCTCCACAACCTCTCCAACATTTGTTGTTTCTTGCCTTGTCAATTATTGCCATTCTAACTGGTGTAAAGTGATACTCGATGTGGTTTTGATTTGGATTTCCCTGATGGCTAATGATGATGAACATTTTTTCATGTATCTGTTAGCGATTTGTACATATTCTTTGGAGAAGTGTCTGTTCATGGCTTCTGCCCAGTTTTTGACTTGATTGTTTGTTTTCAGGGTGTTGAGTTTGAGAAATTCTTTATAGATCTTGAAAATTAGCGCTAAGTGTGTAGTGTCATTTGCAAATATCTTCCCCCAATCTGTGGGTTGCCTGTTTGTTTTGTTGTTTCCTTTGCTGTGCAGAAGCTTTTTATCTTGATGAAGTCCCAAAAATTCATTTTTGTTTTTTTTTCACTAGTCTTTGGAGATGTATCTTGAAAGAAGCTGCTGTGGCCGATGTCCAAGAGGTTACTGCTTATGTTCTCCTCTAGGATTTTGATGGATTCCTGTCTCACATTGAGGTCTTTCATCCACTTTGAGTTTATCTTTGTGAATGGTGTTAGAGAATGGTCGAGTTTCATTCTTCTGCATGTGGCTGTCCAATTTTCCCAGCACCATTTACTGAAGAGACTGTCTTTTTTCCATTGCATGTTTTTTCCTGCTTTGTCAAAGATTATTTGACCATAGAGTTGAGAGTCCATATCTGGGCTCTCTATTCTGTTCCATTGGTCTATATGTCGGTTTTTGTGCCAGTACCATGCTGTCTTGGTGATCATTGGTTTGTAATATAACTTGAAATTGGGCAACGTGATGCCCCCAGCTTTGTTTTTCTTTTTCAACATTTCCTTGGTGATTCAGGGTCTTTTCTGTTTCCATACAAATTTTAGTATTGTTTGTTCCAGCACTTTGAAATATGTCATTGGAATTTTGATCAGGATGCCATTGAAGGTATAGATTGCTCTGGGTAGCATAGACATTTCAACAATGTTTATTCTTCTGATCCATGAGCATGGAAAGTTTTTCCATCTTTTTGCGTCTTCTTCACTTGCTTTCATGAGTGTTCTGTAGTTCTTATAGATCCTTTACCTCTTTGCTTAGGTTTATTCTGAGGTATCTTATGTTTTTTGGTGCTATCGTAAATGGAATCATTTCTCTAATTTCTCTTTCTACAGTTGCAGGGTTAGTGTATAATAAAACAACTGAATTCTGTGCATTGATTTTGTATCCTGCCACATTACTGATGCTGTGAGGTCTAGAAATTCGGGGGTGGAGTCTGTTGGATGTTCCACATAAAGTATCATGTCATCTGCGAAAAGAGAGAGTTTGGCTTCTTCTTTGCCAATTTGAATACATTTTATTTCTTTTTGTTGTCTGATTGCTGTTGCTAGGACTTCTGGTATTATGTTGAACAATAGCATGAGAGTGGGCATCCTTGCCGTGTTCCTGATCTTAAGAGAAAGGCTCTCAGCTTTTCTCCAATGAGGATGATATTTGCTGTGGGTTTTTCAAATATGGATTTTATGAATTTGAGGAATGTTCCCTCTATCCCTATACTCTGAAGAGTTTTAATCAGGAAATGATGTCGTATTGTGTCAAATGCTTTTTCTGCATCAATTGAGAGGACCATATGGTTTTTCTCTCTCCTCTTATTAATATGTTCTAGCACATTTCTTTACTGGTTATTGGCCTATTCAGGTTGTCAGTTTCTTCCTGTTTCAGTCTTGGGAGTTTATATGTTTCCAGGAGGGCATCCATTTCATCCAGGTTGCTCAATTTATTGGCATACAGTTGTTGATAATAATTTCTAATATTTTTTTCTATTTCTTTGGTGTTAGTCGTGATCTCTCCCCTTTCATTCATCATTTTATTAATTTGGGTCCTTTCTCTTTTCTTTTGGATAAGTCTGGCCAGTGGTTTATTGATCTTATTAATTCTTTTAAAGAACCAGCTTCTACTTTCCTTGATCTGATCTACTGTTTTTCTGGTTTCTAATTCATTGATCTCTGCTCTAATCTTAATTATTTCTCTTCTAATACATGGCTTAGGCATCATTTGTTGCTTTTTCTCTATCCTTAAGGTGTAGAGTTATTTGGTGGATTTGGGATTTTTCTATTTTTGAGTGAGGCTTGGATGGCTTAGGACCACAGTTGCAGTATCCCATAGGTTTTGGACCAATGTGTTTTCGTTCTCATTGGTTTCCATGATTTTTTAATTTCTTTGATTTCCTGGTTGACCCAAACATTCTTGAGCAGGATGGTCTTTAGTTTCCAAGTGTTTGAATTTCTTCCTAATTTTTTCTTGTGATTGAGTTCCAGTTTTAAAGCATTGTAGTCTGAGAATATGCAGGGAATAATCTCAATCTTTTGGTATCAGTTGAGACCTGATTTGTGACTCAGTATGTCATCTATTCTGGAGAAAGTTCTATGTGCGTTCAAGAAGAATGAGTGTTCTGTTGTTTTAGGGTGGAATATTCTGTATATATCTATGAGGTCCATCTGGTCCAGTGTATCATTCAAAGCTCTTGTTTCTTTTTTGATTTTCCGCTTAAATGATTAGTCAATTGCTGAGAGTGGAGTATTGAGGTTTCCTACAATTAATGTATTGTTATCAATATGACTCTATTTTGGTGAACAGTTGGCTTATGTAGATGGCTGCTCCCATTTTGGGGGCGTAGATATTTACAACTGATAGATCATCTTGTTGGATAGACCCTTTAAGAATGACATACTATTCTTCTGTGTCTCTACACAGTCTTTGGTTTAAATCTAATTTGTCTGATATAAGTATTGCTCCCCCAGCTTTCCTTTGTGGTCCATTGGCATGGAAGATGGATCTCCAAACCTTCACTTTCAGTCTGAATGTATGTTTAGGTTGAAAATGAGTCTCTTGTGGACAAAATATAGATGGGTCCTGTCTTTTTATCCAGTCCTGTGCCATTTTATGGGAGCATTTAGGCTGTTCACGTTGAGAGTGATTATTGAACGATATGGATTAATTGTCATCATGTTGCCTGTGAAGACCATGTTTTTATAGATTGTCCCTGTACATTCCTGTTCTATATTATTCTTGGTATCTTTCTCCTTTTATAGAACCTGCCCTTACTATTTTTTGCAGGGCTGGGTTAGTGGTCACATATTCTTTCAGTTTTTGGAAGCTCTTCATCTCTCCATCCATTCTAAATGATAGCCTTGCCAGATAAAGGATTCTTGGCTGCATGCTCTTCTCGTTTAGTACCCTGAATATGTCTTGTGAGGCCTTTCTGGCTTGCCAGGTCTCTGTGGATAGGTCTGATGTTATTCTGATGTTCCTCCCTCTGTACATAAGGAATCTCTTCCCCCTAACTGCCCTTAATAGGGTTTCCCTGGTTCTAAGATTTGGGAGTTTTACTATTACATGCCGGGATGTTGGCCTGTTTTCCTTGATCTTGGGAGGGGTCTTCTCTGCCTCTAGGACACGAATGTTTGTTTCATTCCCCAGATTAGGGAAGTTCTCAGCTACGATTTGCTCAAATATATCTTCTAGTCCTCTTTCTCTCTCCACCCCTGCAGTGATACCAATAATTCTGACATTGGAACGTTTCACAGTGTCACTTATTTCTCTGATTGTATTTTCATGGATTCTGGGTTGTTTTCCCCTGGCTTCCTCTTTTCCTTTCATGTCTATTAATTGGTCTTCTAAATCACTAGTTCGTTCCTCTGCCTTGTTTACCCTAGCTGTTCGATTATCTAGATTAGATTGGATCTCATCGATACCATATTTAAGTTCTGCCAATTCAGCTTTCATTTCTGTCCTTAGGGACTCTATGTTGCCATTAATCGATTTTTCCATTCTAACTATCGTCCTCACAATTGCTACCTTGAATTCCATCTCCAACATCTTGGTTATATCTGAATCCATTTGTAAATCTGTGGCAGAAGTCACATTCTCTGAGTCTTTCCTTTTTTGGGGGTTCCTCCTCCTAGTCATTCTGTGGAGGGGTGGTTGAGGGAATGTATAGAGTCCAAATTATTGACCACAACCCAAGCAAGTTGCACTTGTTTTATAGGAACCTTAGGGTTGCTGGCCTCTTTTTTTCCCAGCCTGTCTTCTGGGGGAGGGGCTTGCCGCAGTGTTACTCAGGCAAGCCTGTTTGGGCAGAGTTGCCCTCTCCCTGTGGCATGGGATGGGCTCAGTGAAAACTGTTTTATGGGAGGCTTTTGTTCTCTGGCAGCTTTATGTGTCTCTTCCGAGAATCAGGGCTAAAGAGATCGTTTCCAACCCTCTACCTCAGAGCAGAGAGATTGCAGTCTGTTCTTCAGTGAGCTCTCCAGGCCACACTATCTCCATTCTCTGTCCATGCTGCTAAAAACTGCAGCATCCTGGGTTGTGCACTGCTCAGCAGTGCTCCCAGTCCTCACCTCCAGGTTGGGGCATGTCTCTGCCTTTTGTGCTTCTAAAACTGCCAGCAGTCCCCGGTTTGCATGTGCGGCCCTGTGGCTCCGGTTTCCACCCCATTGGCTACCCTTAAGTCCGTTCCCTGCTGCTACCGATCTGCGAGTCTGTGCCCGGTCCCCAGCACGGGAGGCTATTGCTCACTGGAGGTGTAGGGTCCCAATGGCTCAGCTCCCTCCCCTTGTCGTTTATCCTCCAATATCTGCCTGTGGGATCATGTCTCCCTGCTTTGTACCTCAAAACCAACCGCCTCTGATATTCTGTTTGTAGAGATCCAGATCTATCTTCTTACGTCTCAGGCTGATTTCGTGGGTGTTCAGTGTGGTCTGGTAGATATCCAGCTCAATTCCAGGTACTGGTTGGAATATGGTCCCCTACTCCTCCATAATCTTTTCCCTCCCTCAGCCAAATCGATCTTGAAAAAGAAAAGCAATGATGGAAGCATCACCATTCTGGACTTCAAGCTACACTACAAACCTGTAGTGATCAAAACAACATGGTACTGTCACAAAAAGCAGACATATAGTTCAACAGAATAGAACAGAAACCCAAAAAAAGCCCACAACTATATGGTCAACTAATCTTTGACAAAGCAGGAAATAAACCCAATGGGAAAAAGACAGTCTCCTTAACAAATAGTGTTGGGAAAACTGGACAGTTAGATGCAAAAGAATGAAACTGGACCACTTTCTTACACCACATAGAAACAGAAACTCAAAATGGATTAAAGACCTAAATGTGAGACTTGAAACATTATAAAATCTTAGAACACAGGCAGTAAGCTCTTTGACAAAGGCCATAACAACTGTTTCCTAGATATGTCTTCTGAAGCAAGGAAAACTAAAGCAAAAATAAACTATTGGGACTACATCAAAATAAAAAGCTCTGCACAGTGAAGGAAACAATCAACAAAATTAAAGGCCACCTACAGAATGGGAGGAGATACTTGCAAAGGATATATTTGATAAAGGGTTAGTATCCAAAATATATGAAGAATTTATAAAACTCAACACCCCCAAAAAACAAACAATCCAATTAAAAATGGGCAGAAGAAATGAACAGACATTTCTCCAAAGAAGACATCGAGATGGCTGATAGACACATGAGAAGATGTTCATCATCACTTAGCAACAGGGAAATGAAAATCAAAACTACAGTGAGCTATCACATCACACCTGTGAGAATAGCTAATAACAACACAAGAAACAACAGGTGTTGGAAAGGATGTGGAGAAAAAAGAACATTCCTGCAATGTGGATGGGAATGCACAATGGTATAGCCACTGTGGAAAGCAGTTTGGAGGTTACTCAAAGAGTTACAAAATAGAACTAACCTACAATCCAGCAGTCACACTACTGGATTCTTTATTTACCTAAAGAATACAAAAGCACTAGTTCAAAGAGATGCATGCACCTCTATGTTTATAGCAGCATTATTTATAATAGCAAGGTTGGGAAGCAGCCCAAGTGTCCACCTGTTGATGAATAGATAAAGAGGATATAGTGCATATGTGTGTATATATATATAATAATAATCATTCAGCCATAAAAACAGTGAAATCTTGTTATTTGCAATGACATGGATAGAGCTAGACAGAATAATGCTAAGCACAATGTGTTAATCAGAGAAAGACAAATACATGATTTCTCTCATTTGTGGAATTTAAGAAACAAAACAAATGAACTAAGGGAAGAAAGAAAGAGAAACAAACCAAGAAAGAGACTCTTAATTATGGAGAACCAACTGATGAGTACTAGTGGGGAAGGGGATGGGGGATGGGTTAAACAGGTGATAGGGAGAGGAGGAGCAAGATGGTGGAAAAATAGGAGAACTAAACTTCGTCTGGTCCCAGGAATTCAGCTAGATAGGTATCAAACCACTCTGAATACCTACAAACTCAACAGGAGATTGAAGAAAAGAATAGCAGCAACTCTCTGAACAGAAAAACAACCACTTTCTGGAAGGTAGGATGTATGGAGAAGTGAATCCGAGGTGATATTCGGGAAGATAGATGGCCCAGCTACCAGCAAGTGATAGAGCAATGGAGCACAAAATCAGAACTTTTAGAAGTCTGCTCCACTGAGGGAAGTCACTGCAGTGGCTAAGCAGGGGGTGGAACCCTCGCTGGGACAGTGTGGTCTCAGGACCCTCACAGTCACAGATAGACCAGGGGTTCCTGAGTGAGGCAGAGCTCCCAGGTATTGAGCAGGGAAGCCGGCTGCATAGACGAAGCCAAGGAGTGGGTCTCAGCTCAGGGTTGCCATAAACTGTGATCCGCAGCACATTCGGGCCACTACTCCTCCAACAGGGACCCAAAAAGCAGCTGATCCGGAGAGACTCCCTTTCCTTTCCCATGAGGAGCAGTGCGGGAGCACATTGCAGAATCTGTTGGGATTGGAGACTCCAAACAGGGTCGTGTGCAAGAGATAGAAATGCTTGGTGGCAGGCCGGGTGAGCACAGAGAGACTGGGGAGACAGGAGTGATTCACTGATTTTTCTGGGGGGCTCACTGAGGAGTGGGGCCCCGAGTTCTCAGCTTCTCTGGGGTGCAGATTGGAAGGTCGCCATTTTATTTCCCATCCTCCAAAGCTGTAGGGAAAGCTTCCAGGGAACAAAAGCTACCCAGAGCAAACCCGAGCAGATTACTTAGCCCGTCCCCTGGCAAGGGCGGTACAATTCCGCCTCAGGCAAAGACATTTGAGAATCACTGCAACAGCCCCTCCCCTAGAATAACAGCAAAAACAGCCAGCCAAGACCAAGTTTACCGATCAATGAGAACGGCAGAACTCCAGCACTAGAGGAACACAGCAAATAGAATTCATGGCTTTTTTTCCCATGATTCTTTAGATGTTCAAAGTTAATTTTTTTTAATTTTCTTTTTTTTCTTTTTCTATTTTTTTAAATTTTTCTTTTCCCTTTTTCAACAAACATCTTATCAATCCCTTTTTTAAAAATATTTTTTATTTTTCATTTTTAGAGCCATATTCTATCCCTTCATTGTAGTTAACCTTACTTTTTGTATATATATAAGTTGTTCTCTCTTTAAAATTTTGGGATACAGTTTCTTGTAACAGACCAAAATATACCCTAAATCTCTAGTGTATGGCTTTGTTCTAGTTCCCTGCCTGATCACATTTGCTCCATTTTTTTTTTTTTAATTTCTCTTCTTTCTTTTTTCAACTAAATTCTTATCAATTCCTTTTATAAAATCTTTTATAAGTTTCATCTTTACAGTCATATTCCATCCCTTCATTGTATTTACCCTTATTTTTGTGCATATATAAGTTTTTCCTTCTTTAAAATTTTGGGAGGCAGTTTCTTCTAACAGACCAAAATATGCCCAAAATGTAGTGTGTGGCACTGATCTATTCATGAGCCCAAACATATTCTTGTTTCCTTCTTTTTTTTTTTCTTTTTTTTTTCTTTCCCTTTCTTTTCCCCCTGGTTTTGGATCTTTTCTGTCTTCTTTAATGTATTTTTTCTGAGGTTGTTGTTACCCTGTTAGCATTTTCTTCTCATTCATCTATTCTCCTCTGGACAAAATGACAAGATGGAAAAAATCACCTCAAAAAAAAGAACAAGAGAAGTACCGACTGCCAGGGACCTAATCAATACAGACATTAGGAAAGTGTCAGAGCTAGAGTTCAGAATGATGATTATAAAGATACTAGCTGGGCTGAAAAAAGCATAGAAGATACTAGAGAATCTCCTTCTGGAGAAGTAAAAGAACTAAAATCTAATCAATTTGAAATCAAAAAGGCTAATAATGAGGTGCAATCAAAACTGGAGGCTCTCGGGCGCCTGGGTGGCTCAGTTGGTTAAGCAACTGCCTTCGGCTCAGGTCATGATCCTGGAGTCCCGGGATCGAGTCCCGCATCGGGCTCCCTGCTCAGCGGGGAGCCTGCTTCTCCCTCTGACCCTCCCCCCTCTCATGTACTCTCTCTCATTCTCGCTCTCTCAAATAAATAAATAAATCTTTAAAAAAAAAAACTGGAGGCTCTAACTGCTAGGATAAATGAGGCAGAAGAGAGAATTAATGATATAGAAGACCAAATGATGGAGAATAAAGAAGCTGAGAGAAAGAGAGATAAACAACTACTGGATCACGAGAGCAGAATTCGAGAGATTAGTGATATCATAAACTGAAATAACATCAGAATAATTGGGATCCCAGAAGAAGAAGAAAGAGAGAGAGGGGCAGAAGGTATATTGGAGCAAATTATCCCTAATTTGGGGAAGGAAACAGGCATCAAAATCCAGGAGGCACAGAGAACCCCCCTCAAAATCAATAAAAATAGGTCAGCACTCCGGCATCTAATAGTAAAACTCACAAGTCTCAGGGACAAAAAGAAAATCCTGGAAGCAACTCGAGACAAGAGGTCTGTAACCTACAATGGTAGAAACATTAAATCGGCAGCAGACCTATCCACAGAGGCCTGGCAGGACAAAAAGGACTGGCATGATATATTCAGAGCACTAAACAAAAAAAAATATCCTGCAAAGAATACTATATCCAGCTAGGCTATCATTGAAAATAGAAGGAGAGATAAAAAGCTTCCAGGACAAACAAAAACTAAAAGAATTTGCAAACACCAAACAGCCCTACAAGAAATATTGAATGGGATCCTCTAAGCAAAGAGAGAGCCTAAAATAACATCGACCAGAAAGGAACAGAGACAATCTACAGTAATAGTCAGCTTACAGGCAATATAACGGCACTAAATTCATATCTTTCAATAGTTACCCTGAATGTAAATGGGCTAAATGCTTCAATCAAAAGACACAGGGTATAAGATTGGATAAAAAAAGAAGACCCATCGATATGCTGCCTGCAAGAGACTCATTTTAGAACCAAAGACACCTCCAGATTGAAATTGAGGGGTTGGAAAACTATTTACCATGCTAATGCACATCAAAAGAAAGCTGGGGTGGCAATCCTTATATCAGACAAATTAGATTTTAAACCAAAGACTATAATAAGAGATGAGGAAGGACACTATATCATACTTAAAGGGTCTATCCAACAAGAAGATCTAACAATTGTAAATATCTATGTCCCTAATATGGGAGCAGGCAATTATATAAGCCAATTAATAACAAAATCAAAGAAACATATCGACAATACAATAATAGTAGGGGAATTTAACATCCCCTTCACTGAAATGGACAGATCACCTAAGCAAAAGATCAACAAGGAAATAAAGGCTTTAAATGACACACTGGACCAAATGGACTTCACAGATATATTCAGAACATTCCATCCCAAAGCAACAGAATACACATTCTTCTCTACTGCCCATGGAACATTCTCCAAAATAGATCACATCCTAGGTCACAAATCAGGTCTCAACTGGTACCAAAAGACTGGGATCATTCCCTGCATATTTTCAGACCACAATGTTTTGAAACTTGAACTCAGTCATAAGAGGAAATTTGCAAGGAACTAAAAAACTTGGAGGTTAAAGAGCAACCTACTAAATAATGAATGGGTCAACCAGGAAATGAAAGAAGAATTAAAAAAAATTCACGGAAACAAATGAAAATGAAAACACTAAAGTTCAGTCTCTTTGGGATGCAGTAAAGGCAGTTGTAAGTGGAAAGTATATAGCAATACAAGACTTTCTCAAGAAACAAGAAAGGTCTCAAATACACAACCTAATCCTACACCTAAAGGAGCTGGAGAAAGAACAGCAAATAAAGCCTAAACCCAGCAGGAGAAGAGAAATAATAAAGAGCAGAGCAGAAATCAATGAAATAGAAACCAAAAGAACAGTAGAACAGATCAACAAAATTAGGAGCTGGTTCTTTGAAAGTAGTAATAGGATTGATAAACCTCTGGCCAGACTTATCAAAAAGAAAAGAGAAATGACCCAAATAATAAAATCATGAATGAAAGAGGAGAGATTACAACCAACACCAAAGAAATACAAACAATTATAAGAACATATTATGAGCAACTATATGCCTGCAAATTAGATAATCTGGAAGAAATGGATGCATTCCTAGAGACATATAAACTACCAAACTGAACCAGGAAGAAATAAAAAACCTGAACAGACCCATAACCAGTAAGGAAATTGAAGCAGTAAACAAAAATCTCCCAACAAACAAGAGCCCAGAGCCAGATAGCTTCCCAGGGGAATTCTACCAAACATTTAACGAAGAATTAATACCTTTTCTTCTGAAAATGTTCCAAAAAATAGAAATGGAAGGAAAACTTACAAATTAATTTTAAGAGGCCTGCATTACCTTGATCCCAAAACCAGATGAAGATTCCATCAAAAAAGAGAACTACAGACCAATATCCCTGATAAACATGGATGCAAAAATTCTCACGAAATACTAGCCAATAGGATCCAACAGTACATGAAAAGGATTATTCACCATGACCACTTGGGATTTATTCCTGGGCTGCAAATTTGGTTCAACATCTGCAAATCAATCAGTGTGAAACAATACATTTATAAAAGAAAGAACAAGAACGATATGATCCTCTCAATCAATGAAGAAAAAGCATTTGACAATGTACAGCATCCATTCTTGATTAAACTCTCCACAGTGTAGAGATAGAGCGTACATACCTGAATATCATAAAACCCATCTATGAGAAACCCAGAGCAAATATCATACTCAATGGAGAAAAACTGAAACTTTTACCCTAAGGTCAGGAACATGGAAGGGATGTCCACTATCACCACTGCTATTAAACATAGTACTAGAAGCCCTAACCTCAGCAATCAGACAACAAAAAGAAAGAAATTAAACTCTCAATTTTAGCAGATGATATGCTACTTTATGTAGAAAACCCAAAAGACTTCACGCCAAAACTGCTAGAACTCATACGGGAATTCAGTAAAGTGGCAGTATACAAAATCAATGCACAGAAATCAGTTGCATTTCTATACACCAACAACAAGACAGAAGAAAGAGAAATTAAGGAGTTGATCCCTTTTACAATTGCACCCAAAACCATAAGATACCTAGGAATAAATCTAACCAAAGAGGCAAAGGATCTATACTCAGAAAAGTATAGAATATTCATGAAAGAAATTGAGGAAGACACAAAGAAATGGAAAAACGTTCCATGCTCATGGATTGGAAGAAAAAATATTATGAAAATATCAATGCTACCTAGAGCAATCTACACATTCAATGCAATCCCTATCAAAATACCATCAACTTTTTCAAAGAAATGGAACAAATAATCCTAAAATTTGTATGGAACCAGAAAAGACCCCCAATAGCCAGGAATGCTGAAAAAGAAAAGCAAAGCTGGTGGCATCACAATTCCAGACTTAAGCTCTATTAAAAAGCTGTAATCATCAAGACAGTATGATACTGGCATAAAAACAGACACATAGATCAGTGGAACAGAATGGAGAGCCCAGAAATGGACCCTCAACTCTATGGTCAACTCATCTTCAACAAAGCAGGAAAGAATGTCCAATGGAAAAAAGACAGTCTCTTCAACAAATGGTGTTGGAAAAATTGGACAGCCACATGCACAAGAATGAAACTGGACCATTTCCTTACACCACACACAAAATAGACTCAAAATGGATGAAAGTCCTCAATGTGAGACAGGAATCCATCAAAACCCTTGAGGAGAACACAGGCAACAATCTCGTCGACCTCAGCCACAGCAACTTCTTCCTAGAAACATCAGCAAAGGCAAGGGAAGCAAGGGTAAAAATGAATTACTAGGACTTCATCAAGATAAAAAGCTTTTGCACAGCAAAGGAAACAGTCAACAAAACCAAAAGACAAATGACTGAATGGGAGAAGATGTTTGCAAATGACATATCAGATAAAGGCTAGTATCCAAAATCTATAAAGAACGTATCAAACTCAATACCCAAAAACAAATAATCCAATCAAGAAATGGGCAGAAGACATGAACAGACATTTCTGCAAAGAAGACATTCAAATGGCCAACAGACACATGACAAACTGCTCAACATCATTCGGCATCAGGATAATACTAATCAAAACGTCAATGAGATACCACCTCACACCAGTCAGAATAGCTAAAATAACACGTCAGGAAACAACAGATGTTAGCGAGGATGTGGAGAAAGGGGAACCCTCCTACACTTTTGGTGCGAATGCAAGCTGGTGCAGCCACTCTGGAAAACAGTATGGAGGTTCCTCAAAAAGTTCAAAATAGAGCTACCCTATGACCCAGCAACTGCACTACTGGGTATTTACCCCAAAGATACAAATGTAGTGATCCGAAGGGGCATGTGCACCCCAATGTTTATAGCAGCAATGCCCACAATAACCAAACTATGGAAAGAGCCCAGATGTCCATCAACTGATGAATGGATAAAGAAGATGTGGTATATATACACAATGAAATATTTTGCAGCTGTCAATAAAGTGAAATCTTGTCATTTGCAATGACGTGGATTAACTAGAGGTTATTATGCTAAGCGAAAAAAGTCAATCAGAGAAAGACAATTATCATATGATCTCACTGATATGAGGTATTTGAGAAAGAAGACAGAGGATCATAGGGGAAAGGAGGAAAAAATGGAACAAGACAATGCCGGGGGGGGGGGGGAAAACCATAAGAGACTCAATCTCAGGAAACAAACGGAGGGTTGTGGGGGGGGGGGGGGGGGGGGGGGATGGGGTGGCTGGGTGATGGACATTGGGGAGGGTATGTGCTATGGTGTCCACTGTGACTTGTGTAAGACTGATGAATCACAGATCTGTACCCCCAAAACAAATAATACATTATGTTAATAAAACATTAATTAATTAATTAAAAAAGAGAAATATGTGCTCCTAGAACTCCAAAAAAATAAAAAGAATAAGTGAATTTAAGAAAGGTCTTTTAAAATTATCCAGAGAGGGAAAATGTGAAAAGGAATGATGGAGGCCCATTGACCTTATAGGACACCATCAATTGAGGAGACATTTTCATTATGGGAATCTCAGAAGAAAAGAAAGAGAAAATGGGTCAGAAAACTTAGTTAAAGAAATAACAGCTGAAAATATCCCAAATCTATGAAAAGATTTCAACATCCAAGTACATTAAGTTCAATGTTCCCAAACAACATTAACCCAAAGAATAGTTTATCAAGGTCCATTATAATAAAACTGTCAAAAGACAAATACAAGAATTTTGAGAGTGGCAAGATAAAAATGGCCTTGTAGGTGAACTACGAAGGAATCCAAATAAGACAAGGAGCTGATTTCTTAGCAGCAAATTTGCCATCCTGTATGGTGTGTTTACTGGCCTTGTTACTGGTTAATGGCCTCTTCAGGTTGTCAATTTCTTCCTGTTTCAGTCTTGGCAGTTTATAGGTTTCCGGGAAGGCATCCATTTCATTCCGGTTGCTTAATTTATTGGCATATAATTGTTGATAACAATTTCTAACTTCCTTGGTTTCTATTTCCTTGGTGTTAGTCGTGATCTCTCCCCTTTCATTCATAATTTTATTAATTTGGGTCCTTTCTCTTTTCTTTTGGATAAGAATGGCCAGTGGTTTTCTGATCTTATTAATTCTTTCAAAGAATCAGCTTCTAGTTTTGTTGATCTGATCTACAGTTTCTGGTTTCTAATTCATTGATCTCTGCTCTAATCTTAATTATTTCTCTTCTAATGCATGGCTTAGGCATCGTTTGCTGCTTTTTCTCTAGTTCTTTAAGGTGAAAAGTTAGTTGGTGAATTCGGGATTTTTCTATTTTTTTGAGTGAGGCTTGAATGCCTATATTTTCCCCTTAGGACTGCCTTTGCAGTATCCCATAGGTTTTGGACCAATGAGTTTTCGTTCTCATTGGTTTCCATGAATTGTTTAAGTTCTTCATTGATTTCCTGGTTGACCCAAACATTCTCGAGCAGAGAGGTCTTTAGCTTCCAAGTATTTGAAATTTTTCCAAAATTTTTCTTGTGATTGGGTTCCAGTTTTAAAGCATTATGGTCTGAGAATATGCAGGGAATAATTTCAATCTTTTGGTATTGGTTGAGACCTGATTTATGACCCAGTATGTGATCTTTTCTGGAGAAAGTTCCATGTGTGCTCGAGAAGAATGAGTATTCTGTTGTTTTAGGGTGGAATGTTCTGTAAATATCTATGAGGTCCATCTGGTCCAGTGTGTTATTCAAAGCTCTGATTTCTTTGTTGATTTTCTGCTTAGATGATCTGTCTATTGCTGAGAGTGGAGTGTTGAGGTCTCCTTTAATTAACGTATTGTTATCAATATGACTCTTTATTTTGGTGAAGAGTTCACTTATGTAGATGGCTGCTCCTATGTTGAGGGCGTAGATATTTACAATTGTTAGATCTTCTTGTTGAATAGACCCTTTAAGAATGATAGAGTGTCCTTCTGTGTCTCTAACTAAAGACTTTAGCTTAAAATCTAATTTGTCTGATATGAGAATTGCTACCCCAGCTTTCTTTTGAGGTCCATTGGCATGGAAGATGGATCTCCATCCCTTCACTTTCAGTCTGGATGTATCTTTAGGTTCAAATTGAGTGTCTTGTAGACAGCAATTGGATGGGTCCTGTCTTTTTATCCAATCTGCAACTCTGTGCCATTTTATGGGAGCATTTAGACCGTTCACATTGAAAGTGATTATTGAAAGATATGAATGTGTTGTCATCATGTTGCCTCTGAGACCTTGTTTTTATAGATTCTCTCTGTAAGTTTCTGTTCTATATCACTCTTGGTGTCTTTCTCTTTTTATAGACCCCCCCTTAATATTTCTTGCAGTGCTGGCTTAGTGGTCACATATTCTTTCAGTTTCTGCCAGTCATGGATGCTCTACATCTCTCCATCCATTCTAAATGACAGCTTTGATGGATAAAGTATTCTTGGCTGCATGTTCTTCTCATTTAGTACCCTGAATATGTCTTGGCTCTCCTTTCTGGCTTGCCAGGTCTCTGTGGATAGGTCTGACATTATTTGGATGGTCCTCCCTCAGAACGTAAGGAATCTCTTCTCCCTAACTGCCATTAAGATGGTTTCCTTGGTTCTAAGACTTGCGAGTTTTACTATTACATGTTGGGGCATTGCCTGCTTTCCTTGATCTTGGGAGGGGTCCTCTCTGCCTCTAGGACACGAATGTTTGTATTATTCCCCAGATTAGGGAAGTTATCAGCTATGCTCTGCTCAAATATATCTTCCAGTCCTCTCTCTCTCTCTCTAACCACTCAGGGATCCCAGTAATTCTGACATTGGAATATTTCATGGTGTCACTTATTTCTCGGTTTCTATTTTCATGGATTTTGAGTTGTTTTTCCATTGCCTCCTCTTTTTCCTTTTTATCTATTAAATTGTCTTCCAGGTCACTGATCATTCTGCCTCAGTGACCCTAGCTGTTAGATTATCTAGTTTAGATTGGATCTCATTGATAGCATTTTTAAGTTTGGCCAGTTCAGCTTTTATTTCTGCCCTTAGGGACTCCTTGTGGTTATATCTGTATCCATTTGTAATCCTGTGGTGGAAGTTACAGTCTCTGAGTCTTTCTTATTTTGGGGGTTCCTCCTTCTTGTCATTCTGTTGAGGGGTGGTTGAGGGATTATACACAGTCCAAATTATTGAACACAACCAAAGCAAGATGCACCTGTTTTATAGGGACCTTACAGTTGCTGGCCTCTTGTTCTCTCATCCTGTCTTCTGGGGGAGGAGCCTGCCACTCTGTTACTCAGGCAACCCTGTTTGTGCAGAGTTCCCCTGCCCCCTGTGGGGGTGGTGGGCTCAGTGGAAGCCAGTTTTTGGGGCTTTTGTTCTCTGGCCTCTTTGCTTGGTGGTTTTCTGCATCTCTTCTGAGAGCCAGAGCAGAAGAGATCGTTTCCATCCCTCTGCCTCAGAACAGAGAGATCGCAGTCTGTTCTTTAGTGAGGTCTCCAGGCCACACTATCTCTGTTTCTGTCTGTGCTGCTATAAACTGAAGTGTCCTGGGATGTTAGCCCCTCAGCAGGGCTCCCTGTCCTTGTCTCCAAGTCAGGGCATGTCTCTGTCCTTTGTGCTTCTAAAACTGCCAGCTGCCCCCAGTTCACACACGTGGCCCTGCTGCTCTGTGTTTCACTCCTGGGGGCTGCCCTAAAGTCCTTTCCCCATTGCTGCCGATCTTTGAGTCTGTGCCCAGTCTCTATCACAGGAGGCTATCACTCACCAGTGGTGCTGGATCCCCATGGCTACCTCCCCCTTCCTTTTATATTTGGATATGTGCCCACAGAATCACGGCTCACTTCTTCATACCTCAAAAGCAACCACCTGCAATATTCTGTTTGTAGAGATCCAGATCTATCTTCTTACATCTCAGGCTGATTTGGTGGGTGTTCTGAGTGGTCTGGTAGATATCCAACCTAAATCCAGGGACTGATTGGAATAGGGTCCCCTACTACTCTGCCATCTTTTCCTCCAGAATACATATTCTTTTAGAGTGCACATCTAATATTCTCCAGAATAGATCACACATTGGGTCACAAATCAGCCCTCAGCAAATACGAAAATATCACGATCATACCATGCATATTTTCAGACCACCATGATGTGAAATTTGAAGTCAACCACAACCTTCCAAGAAATCTGGAAGGACCACAAATACATGGAGGTTAAAGAACATGCTACTAAAGAATGATGGGTCAAGCAGGATATTTAAGAAGAAATTAAAAAAAATACATGTAAATAAATGAAAATGGAAACACAATGGTCCAAAGCCTTTGGATGCAGGAAAAGCAATCATAAGAGGGACGTATTGTGCAATACAGGCCTACCTCAAGAAGCAAGGAAAATCTCGAACAACTTAACCTTACATCTAAAGGAGCTAGAAATGGAACAAAAAATGAAGCCTAGCACCAGCAGAAGAAGGGAAATAAAAAGGATTAGAGCAGAAATAAATGAATAAAACTAGGAACTTGTTCCTTACAAAAAATAACAAAATTGTTAAAACCCTACTCAGACTTATAAAAATGAAAAGAGAAAGGACCTAAATAAATAAAATCACAAACGAAAGAGGAGAAATAACACCCCGAACCTCAGAAATACAATTATATGAGAATATTATGAAAAATTATATGACACCAAATTGGAAAACCTGAAAGAAATGGAAAAATTCCTAGAAACATATAAACTACCAAAACTTAAACAGGAAAAAATAGAAAACTTGAACAGACTGATAACCAGCAAAGAAACTGTATCAGTAATAAAAACTTTCCCAAGAAACAAAACTTCAGGGCCAGATGGTTTCACAGGTGAATTCTCCCAAACAATTAAAGAAGAGTTAATACCTATTCTTCTCAAACCATTTCAAAAATAGAAATGGAAGGACAACTTCAAAACTCCTTCTTTGAAGCCAACATTACCCTAATTCTAAAACAAGACAAAGACTTCACTAAAAAAGAAAACTACAGGACAATATTCCTGATGAACATGGGTGCAAAAATTCTCAACAAAATACTACAAATTGAATCCAACAGTATATTAAGAGAATCATGCTCCACAATCAAGTGGGAAATATTCCTGGTCTACAAGCGTGGTTCAATATTCAAAAATCAATCAATAATCTTCTCAGTAGATACAGAAAAATTATTTGACAAAGTACAGCATCCATTCATGACAAAAACCCTCAACAACATAGGGATAGAGGGAACATACCTCAACATAATAAAGGCCATATACAAAAAATACACAGCTAATATCATCCTCAATTGGGAAAAAGAGAGATTTTCCCCTAGGGTCAGGAACAAGAAAGGGATATTCACTTTCACCACTGTTGTTTAACATAGTACTGGAAGTCCAAGCATCAGCAATCAGACAACAAAAATAAATAAAAGGCATCCAAATTAACAAGGAAGAAGTCAAACTTTCACTATTTGCAGATAACATGATTCTCTATGTAGAAAAGACCTGAGAGACTCTACCAAAAAATTGCTAGAACTGATACATGAATTCAGTAAATTGGTAGAATAGAAAATCAATGTACAGAAATCTGTTGCATTTCTATACACTAATAATGAAGCAGCAGAAAGAGAAATCAAGGAATATTTCCCATTTACAATTGCATCAAAAACCTTAAGATACCCAGGAATAAACATAACCAAAAAAGTAAAAGGTCTATACTCTATAACAATAAAATACTGATGAAAGAAATGGAAGATGACACAAGAAATGGAAAAACATTCCATGCTCATGGATTGGAAGAGCAAATATTGTTAAAATGTCTATACTACCCAAAGCAATCTACACATTAATTCAATCTGCATCTAAATACCAACAGCATTTTTCACAGAAATAAAACAATCCTAAAATTTGTATGGAACCACAAAAGACCCTGAATAGCCAAAGCCACCTTGAATAAGAAAAGCAAAGTTGGAGGCATCACATTTGTGGAATTCAAGTTATATGACAAAGTTTTAGTGATCAACACAGTATGGTACTGGCACAAAAACACACATCGATCAATGGAACAGAATCGACAACCCAGAAATGGACCCACAACTGTATGGTGAATTAATCTTCAATGAAGCAGGAAAGAATATCCAATGAGAAAAAGTATCTTCAACAAATGGTATTGGGGAAACTGGACAGCAACATGCAAAAGAGAGAAACTGGACTGCTTTCTTACACCAAACACAAAAAGGAACTCAAATGGATCAAGGACCTAACTGTGAGACCTGAAGCCATAAAAATCCTAGAGGAGAACATAGGCAGTAACCTATTTGATTTTGGCCACAGCAATTTCTTATTAGATTCATCTCCTGAGGCAAGGGAAACAAAAGCAAAAATGAACAATTGGGGCCTCATCAAGATAAAAAGTTTCTACACAGGGGCGCCTGCATGGCTCAGTCAGTTAAGCAGTTGACTCCTGATTTCGGTTCAGGTCATGGTGTCAGGATCCTGGGATCAAGCCCCACATTAGGCTCTGTGCTCAGCAGGGAGTCTGCTTGAGGATTCTCTCTCTCCCTCTCCTTCTGCCCCTGCCCAGCTCACTCTCTCTCTCAAAATAAATAAACAAAATCTTTTTTTTTTTAAAGGCTTGCACACAGTGGAGACAATCAACAAAAATAAAAGGCAACTTTTAGAATGTAAGAAGATATTTGCAAATGATATATCTGATAGAGGTTAGTATCTAAAGTATAAAGAAGTGGGAAAAGGAAAGATGGTGGAGGAGTAGGGGACACTATTTCAACTCGTCCCCAGAATTGAGCTGGATATGTACCATACCACTCTGCGCACCCACGAAACCAGCCTGAGATGTAAGAAGATCTGGATCTCTACAAACAGAATATCGCAGGCGGTTGGTTTTGAGGTAGGAAGCGGGGATCCCTGATTCCCCGGGCAAATATCGGAGGATAAACAGCAGCGGGAGGGAGCCTGTCCATGGGGATCCTACACCTCCAGTGAGCGAAAGCCTCCCACGCTGGGGACGGGGCACAGACTCGCAGACCGGTAGTGGCAGGGAAAGGACTTTAGGGCAGCCCCCGAGGCAGAAACCCAGAGCGGCAGTGTCACGCGTGTGAACTGGGAGCAGCTGGCGGTTTTAGAACCACAAAGGGCATAGACGTGCTACAACCTGGAAGCAGGACTGGGAGCACTGCAGAGGGGCACACAACCCAGGGCGCTGCAGTTTATAGCAGCACAGACAGAAATGGAGACAGTGTGGCCTGGAGAGCTCACTGAAGAACAGACTGCGGTCTCTCTGCTCTGAGGCAGAGGGTTGGAAATGGTCTCTTCTGCTCTGACTTGTGGAAGAGATGGGGAAAGCCACCAGGGAAAGCCGCCAGAGAACAAAAGCCCCCAAAACCAATACCCACTGAGCCCAGCCCCCGCCACAAGGTTGCCTGAATAACAGCATGGCAAGTCACTCCCCCAGAAGACAGGCTGGGAAAACAAGAGGCCAGCAACCTTAAGGTCCCAAGAAAACAGGTGCATCTTGCTTGGGTTCTGGTCAATAATTTGGACTCTATACATGCCCTCAAACACCCATCCACAGAATGACTAGGAGGAGGAATCCCCCAAATAGAAAAGACTCAGAGATTATGACTTTTGCAGCAGATTTACAAATGGATGCAAATATAACCAAGATGTCGGAGATGGAATTCAGGCTAGCAATTCTGAAGACAACACCTAAAATGGAGAAATCAATTAATGGCAACAGAGAGTCTCTAAGGGCAGAAATGAAAGCTGAATTAGCAGAACTTAAAAATGCTATCAATGAGAGCCAAACCAACCTAGATAATCTAATAGCTAGGGTAACTGAGGCAGAAGAACGAATAAGCGACATGGAAGACAATATAATAGATAAAAAGGGAAAATAGGAGGCCAGGGAAAAGCAACTCAGAATCCATGAAAATAGAATCAGAGAAATAAGTGACACCATGAAGCATTCCAATGTCAGAATAATTGGAATCCCGGAGACAGTGGAGAGACAGAGAGGACTAGAAGATGTATTTGAGCAAATAGTAGCTGAGAACTTCCCTAATCTGGGGAATGAAACAAACATTTGTGTCTTTGCGTCCTAGAGGCAGAGAGGACCCCTCCCAAGATCAAGGAAAACAGGCCAACACCCTGGCATGTAATAGTAAAACTCCCAAATCTTAGAACCAAGGAAACTATCTTAAGGGCAGTTAGGGGGAAGATATTCCTTATGTACAGAGGGAAGAATATCAGAATAACATCAGACCTATCCACAGAGACCTGGCAAGCCAGAAATGCCTGGCCAGACATATTCAGGGTACTAAATGAGAAGAACATGCAGCCAAGAGTACTTTATCCATCAAAGTTGTCATTTAGAAGGGATGGAGAGATGCAGAGCTTCCAAGACTGGCAGAAACTGAAAGAATATGTGACCACTAAGCCGGCCCTGCAAGAAATATTAAGGGGGGTTCTATAAAAGGAGAAAGACCCCAAGAGTCATATACAATAGAAATTTACAGGGACAATCTATAAAAACAATGTCTTCACAGGCAACATGTTGACAATTAATTCATATCTTTCAATAATCACTCTCAATGTGAATGGCCTAAACGCTCCCATAAAATGGCACAGGGTTGCAGATTGGATAAAAAGACAGGACCCATCCATATGCTGTCTACAAGAGACTCGTTTTGAACCTAAAGATACATCCAGACTGAAAGTGAAGGGATACAGATCCATCTTCCATGCCAGCGGACCTCAAAAGAAAGCTGCAGTAGCAATTCTCATATCAGAGAAATTAGATTTTAAACTAAAGTCTCTAGTTAGAGACACAGAAGGACACTATGTCATTCTTAAAGGGTCTATCCAACAAGATGATCTAACAATTGTAAATATCTATGCCCCCAACACGGAAGCAGCCATCTACATAAGCCAACTGTTCACCAAAATAAAGAATCATATTGATAACAATACGTTAATTGCAGGAGACCTCAATACTCCACTCTCAGCAATGGACAGATCATCTAAGCAGAAAATCAACAAGGAAACCAGAGCTTTGAATGATACATTGGACCAGATGGACCTCATAGATATTTACAGAACATTCCACCCTAAAACAACAGAATACTCATTCTTCTCAAGTGCACATGGAACTTTCTCCAGAATAGACCACATACTGGGTCACAAATCAAGTCTCAAAAGATTGAGATTACTCCCTTCATATTCTCAGACCACAATGCTTTAAAACTAGAACTCAATCACAAGAAAAAAATTGGCAGAAATTCAAACACTTGGAAGCTAAAGACCACTCTGCTCAAGAATGTTTGGGTCAACCAGGAAATCAAAGAACAACTTAAACAATTCATGGAAATCAATGAGAACGGAAACACCTTTGTCAAAAACCTATGGGACACTGCAAAGGCAGTCCTAAGGGGGGAAATACATAGCCATCCAAGCCTCACTCAAAAAAAAATACAAAAATCCCAAATTCACCAACTAACTCTACACCTTAAAGAACTAGAGAAAAAGCAGCAAACGATATCTAAGCCATGCATTAGAAGAGAAATAATTAAAATTAGAGCAGAAATCAATGAATTAGAAACCAGAAACACAAATCAGATGAACGAAACTAGAAGTTGGATCTTTGAAAGAATTAATAAAATCGATAAAACACTGGCGAGACTTATCCAAGAGAAAAGAGAAAGGACCCAAATTAATAAAATTATGGATGAAAGGGGAGAGATCACGACTAACACCAAGGAAATAGAAACAATTATTAGAAATTATTATCAACAACTATATACCAATAAACTGAGCAATCTGGAAGACATGGATGCCTTCCTGGAAATGTATAAGCTGCCAAGACTGAAACAGGAAGAAATTGACAACCTGAATAGGCCAATAACCACTAATGAGATTAAAGCAGTGATCCAAAACCTCCCAAAAAACAAGAGTCCAAGGCCTGATGGATTCCCAGGTGAATTCTACCAAACATTCAAAGAAGAAATAATGCCTATTCTCCTGAAGCTGTTTCAAAAAATAGAAACAGAAGGAAAACTTCCAAACTCATTCTATGAGGCCAGCATTACCTTAATCCCCAAACCAGGCAAAGACCCCATCAAAAAGGAGAATTTCAGACCGATATCCCTGATGAATATGGATTGCAAAATCCTCAACGAAATCCTAGCTAATAGGATCAAAGAGTACATCAAAAGGATCATCCACCACGACCAAGTGGGATTTATCCCCGGGATGCAAGGGTGGTTCAACATTCGAAAATCAATCAATGTGATAGAACACATTAATAAGAGGAGGGAGAAGAACCATATGTTCCTCTCAATTGATGCAGAAAAAGCATTTGACAAAATACAACATCCTTTCCTGACTAAAACTCTTCAGAGTATAGGGATAGAGGGAACATTCCTCAAGCTCATAAAATCCATCTATGAAAAACCCACAGCGAATATCATCCTCAATGGGGAAAAGCTGAGAGACTTTCCCTTAAGATCAGGAACACGTCAAAGGTGCCCACTCTCGCCACTATTGTTCAACATAGTACTAGAAGTCCTAGCAACAGCCATCGGACAACAAAATGAAATAAAAGTATTCAAATTGGCAAAGAAGTCAAACTCTCTCTTTTCGCAGACGACATGATACTTTATGTGGAAAACCCAAAAGACTGCACCCCCAAATTACTAGAACTCATCCAGCAATTCAGTAATGTAGCAGGATACAAAATCAATACACAGAAATCAGTTGCTTTCTCATACATTAACAACGCAACTGTAGAAAGAGAAATTAGAGAAACTATTCCATTTGCAATAGCACCAAAAACCATAAGATACCTCGGAATAAACCTAACCAAAGAGGTAAAGGATCTATACTCTAGGAACTACAGAACACTCATGAAAGAAATTGAAGAAGACACAAAAAGATGAAAAATATTCCATGCTCATGGATCGGAAGAATAAACTTTGTTAAAATGTCTATGCTACCCAGAGCAATCTATACCTTCAATGCCATCCTGATCAAAATTCCAATGACATTTTTCAAAGTGCTGGAACAGACAATCCTAAAATTTGTATGGAATCAGAAAAGACCCCGAATCACCAAGGAGATGTTGAAAAAGAAAAACAAAGCTGGGGGCATCACGTTGCCCGATTTCAAGCTATATTACAAAGCTGTGATCACCAAGACAGCATGGTACTGGCACAAAAACAGACATATAGACCAATGGAAGAGAATAGAAAACCCAGACATGGACCCTCAACTCTATGGTCAAATAATCTTTGACAAAGCAGGAAAAAAGATGCAATGGAAAAAAAGACAGTCTCTTCAATAAATGGTGCTGGGAAAATTGGACAGCCACATGCAGAAGAATGAAACTCGACCATTCTCTAACACCATTCACAATGATAAAGTCAAAGTGGATGAAAGACCTCAATGTGAGACAGGAATCCATCAAAATCCTAGAGGAGAACATAGGCAGTAACCTCTTTAACATCGGCCACAGCAACTTCTTTCAAGATACATCTCCAACAGCTAGTGAAAGAAAAGCAAAAATGAACTTTTGGGACTTCATCAAGATAAAAAGCTTCTGCACAGGGAAGGAAACAGTGAACAAAACAAACAGGCAACCCACAGAATGGGAGAAGATATTTGCAAATGACACTACAGATAAAGGGCTGGTATCCAAGATCCATAAAGAACTTCTCAAACTCAACACCCAAAAAACAAATAATCAAGTCAAAAAGTGGGCAGAAGAGATGAACAGACACTTCTCTGAAGAAGACATACAAATGGCTAACAGACACATGAAAAAATGTTCATCATCATTCGCCATCAGGGAAATTCAAATCAAAACTTCATTGAGATACCACCTTACACCGGATAGAATGGCAAAAATGGACAGGGAAAGAAACAACAAATGTTGGAGAGGTTGTGGAGAAAGGGGAACCCTCTTACACTGTTGGTGCAAATGCAAGTTGGTACAGCCACTTTGGAAAACAGTGTGGAGGTTCCTCAAAAATTTAAAAATAGAGCTACCCTATGACCCAGCTATTGCACTTCTGGTTATTTACCCCAAAGACACAGATGTAGTGAAAAGAAGGGCCATATGCACCCCAATGTTCATAGCAGCAATGTCTGCAATAGCCAAACCGTGGAAAGAGCTGAGATGCCCTTCAACAGATGAATGGATAAAGAAGATGTGGTCCATAT
>NW_022589827.1:40779-92340 GCF_004348235.1 Phoca vitulina | reverse complement strand
AAGAAGATGTGGTCCATATATACAATGGAATATTACTCAGCCATCAGAAAGGATGAATACCCAACTTTTACATCAACATGGATGGGACTGGAGGAGATTTTGCTAAGTGAAATATGCAGAGAAAGTAAATTATCATATGGTTTCACTTATTTGTGGAACATAAGGCATTGCATGGAGGACATTAGGAGAAGGAAGGGAAAAATGGGGCGGGGGAGAATTGGAGGGAGAGATGAACCATGAGAGACTATGGACTCTGAGAGGCAAACAAGGTTTTAGATGGCAGGGGGGAGGGGGGATTTGTTAGCCCAGTGATGAGTATTAAGGCGGGCACGTACTGCAGGGAGCACTGGGTGTTATATGAAAACAATGGATCGTGGATCACCACATCAAAAACTAATGATGTATTGTATGGTGACTAACATATCATAATGAAATAAAAAAAAAAATGAACGAACACACCAAAAAATAAAGTATAAGGAACTTATAAAATTCAACTACTGATAAACAAATACTCCAATTATTAATGGGAAGAAGAGATGAACAGACATTTCTCTAAAGAAGACATACAGATGGCCAACACACACATGAAAAAATGCTCAACCTCACCTATCATCAGGGATATGAAAATTGAAACTGCAATGAGATATCATGTCACACCAGTTAGAATGGCTAAAATTAACAACAGAGGAAAAAGAGTTGTTGTTGAGGATGGGAAGAAAGGGGAACCCTCTTGCAATTTTGGTGGGAATGCAAACTGTTGCATCCACTCTGGGAAACAGTATGGGAAGGTGGATGTGTTAAATATTTGATGGGGATTAAGGAGAGAATTTGTGAGTGCACTGGGTGATGTATGGAATTGTCAAATCACTATATTTTACAACTGAAACTAATATAATACTGTATATTAATTATGCTGTAATAAAAAATTAAAAAGCAAAGGAAAAGGAGTATATAACCAGCAATCAAAACTAGGGCTGTGAGATTGTTCTATGAGTTGAGTGAAGGAATCACATAGATTTTGAGATTCTTGCAGGGAGAAAGAAATCATTAAATGGAGAACAGCTTGGAGTGAAAAATATATAATATGAAATAAGTCTTATCATGGATGCCTACAGTTGCAATAGAGTAAGTTCTGTGGATAGCAAAGTTGATGCTGGGGGAAATTGAGGAGAAGTATACAGCAAAGAAAGATAATATAAATGGTGAGGATGGAAGTAGTGCTCCAATGTCTTGGGGAGAAACTATCTCACCATGCCATCTGCTTGACCTGAAGTTCTTCAGAAAACTGTCTACCTCATGGTGCCTTCTTCTTCCGAGGGCTTTTCCAAGAACCACAGTTTAATGTGTTCAATTTAGGTGACTTTCTTTCAGAGTAGCTTTTTTACTTTTTTTTAGTTGAGAGACATGAATCCACCATTGACTCTTTTGAGGTTTGGTAGCAATGTCAGTGGTAGGTGGGATGATGTGAGGCACTTTCAATGGGGTTCAAGATTAGTTCTCTGGTGATGTAATTTCCTGAGAATTACACCTTGAGGAAAAGCAGCTTCAGTTTGTTGATAACTGTGGGTATAATTAATGAGTCCCTTAAAGTATTTTAAAATTAATTAATTGGCTGGGTCATAATCTTCAAGAGTCCAGGAAAAAATATGCCATTCTTAGTCATTATATCATATGGGATGGTTAGTATGTCACAGTAGAAGAGGACTAATGCTAAATTCCTGGGCCATGAGAGATTGAGGTATTATTTTTGTTTTGGTTTAGCAAATTTTAGTTTTAATAGTTTTCTCTATTATTTAAGGTTACTTTGTATAAAAAGGACAACATAATTTGGGTATAAAGAAAGAACTGGATTCCAGGGAAGATGGCGGAAGAATAGAGGACCTGTGTTTCATCTAGTCCCAAGAATTCAGGTAGTTATCTATCAAAACATTCTGAACACCTGTGAATTCAACCTGATATCTAAGAAAATATTTGTTGCAATTCTACAAATAGAAAAGTGACCACTTCTTGCAAGCAGCACAAAAATCCCTCAGGGAACAAAAACCACAAGGAGCAATCTGCAGCAGCTTACACTGAGTCAGGAACCCTGGCAAGGGGTGATGCAACTCCGCCCAGGCAAAGACGCCTGAGAATCAGTGGTCCAGAAGACCAGCAGGAAAATCAATCGAATACCAAGTTTATGGATCACTCAGAACTGAAAAACACCTGTGCTAGGTGAAAACAGTATATAGAATTCGAGGTTGATTCTCAGGAGTCTTTAGTCTTTCAGTTTAAATTTTTCTTTTTCTCTTTTCTTTTTTTTTTTTCCTTTTCAACTAGTTTCTTATTTTATCAACCCTTTATTTTTAAGTCTTTTTTAATTTTCATTTTTATATTTACATTTTGTAAATATACTCTTCATTTTCTGCTTCCTTTCACTGTATTCAATTTTATTTTTTAATACATAGAAGTTTTTTTTCTTTACAATTTTGGGATTTAATGTCTTCTAACAAACAGACCAAAATATATCCAGGAAAAAGTGGATCACCCTGTTTTGTCCACCAGTGAGATTATGTCCTCTTTTTTTCCCATTTCTTTTTCTTTTCTTTTTTGGTTTCTGATCTCTTGAGATTAGTCTAGTGTGTATTTTGCTGGGGTCATTGTTGATATTTTTGGTTTTGTTCTCTCATTCATCTATTCTTCACTGGACAAAATGACTAGAAGGAGAAATTCAGAACAAAAGAAAGAACCAGAGGTAATACTCTCTTCCATAGATCTAATTAATATGTATATAAGTAAAATGTTGGAGCTGGAATTCAGGATAACAATGATAAAGTTACTAGCTGGGCTTGAATAAAGCATAAAAGACACTGGAGAATATCTTAGTGCAGAAATGAAATCTAATCAGGCAGAGATTAAAAATGCTTTAACTGAGATGCAGTCTAAAATGGATGTTCGAATAGCTATGGTAAATGAAGCAGAAGGGAGAGTCACTGACACAGAAGACAAAATGATGGAAAAGAAGAAAGCTGAAGAAAAGAGAGAAAAACAACTAATGGACAATGAGGGGAGGCTTTGAGAAATCAGGGATTCCAAAAAGCAAAACACTAATAGAATTATTGGAGTCAGAAGAAGAAAGAGTGAGAGGGACAGAAGGTATATTTGAGCAAATCATAGCTGAGAAGTTCCCTAATCTGGGGAAGGAAATGGGCATTCAAGTACAAGAGGTAGAGAACAGCCTTCAAAATCAATAAATATAGAACAACACCATAACACATAATAAAGAAGATTTCAAATTTCATAGATGAAGAGAAAATCCTGAAAGCAGCTTGAGACAAGAGGTCCTTAAACTACAGGGGTAGGAACATTAGACTGGTAGGAGACCTATCCACAGAGACCCGGCAGGGCAGAAAGGGCTGGCATGATATATTCAGGGTACTAAATGAGAAAAACATGCTGCAAGAATACTTTATCCAGCAACGGTGTCATTCAAAATGGAAGGAGAGATAAAGAGCTCCCAGGACAAAAGGAAACTAAAAGAATTTGTGATCACTAAGCCAGTCCTGCAAGAAATATTAAAGGGGATACTGTAAGCAAAGAGAGAGCCCAAAAGTAACATAGACCAGGAAAAAACAGAGACAATATATAGAAACAGGGACTTTATACATAATACAATGGCACTAAATTCATATCTTTAAATAGTTACTCTGAATGTAATTGGGCTAAATGCTGCAACCAAAAGATGCAGGGTAACAGATTAGATAAAAAAGCAAGACCCATCCATATGCTGTCTACAAGAGGCTCATTTTAGACCCAAAGAAACATCCACATTGAAAGTGAGGGGGTCGAGAATAATTTATCAGGCTAATGGACATCAAAACAAAGTTGGGGTAGCAATCCTTATATCAGACAAATTATATTTTAAACCAAAGACAGTAGTAAGGGATGAAGAGGGACACTATATCATAGTTAAAGGGTCTGTCCAACAAGAAGAGCTAACAATTATAAATATTTATGCTCCTAACTTGGGAGCAGCCAATTATATAAACCAATTAATAAGCAAATAAAAGAAACACATTGATAATAATACAATAATAGTAGGGGACTTTAACACCCCACTCATGGCAATGGACAGATCATTTAAGCAAAAGATCAACCAGGAAACAAGGGCTTTGACTGACAAAACAGACCAGATGGACTTCACAGATATATACAGAACATTCCATCCTAAAGCAATAGAAAACGCATTCTTCTCGAGTGCACATGGAACATTCTCCATAATAGATCATAGGCTGAGGCACAAACCAGGTCTCGACTGGTACCAAAAGATAGGGATTATTCCTTGCATATTTTGAGATTGCAATGAATTGAAACTTTAACTCAATCACAAGAGGACATTTGGAAGGAACTAAAATATTTGGTGGTTAAAGAGCATCCTACTAAAGAATGAATGTGTCAACCATGAAAAAAAAAAAAAGAACTTTAAAGAATCATGGAAACAAATCAAAATGAAAACACAACAGTACAAAATTGTTGGGATGTAGCAAAGGTGGCCCTAAGAGTGAAGTTACATAGCAATATAAGTCTTTCTCAAGAAACAAGAAGTCTCAAATACAAAAGCTAACGTTACACCAAAAGGAGATGGAGAAAGAACAGCAAATGAAACCCAAACAAAACAGGAGAAGAGAAATAATAAAGATTAGAGCAGAAATTAAGGAAACAGAAGCCAAAAGAACAAAAGGACAGATCAATGAAATTAGAAGCTGGTTCCTTAAAAGAATTAATAAAATTGATATACCCCTATCCAACCTTATCAAAAAGAAAAGAGAAAGGACCCAAATTAATAAAATCATTAATGAAAGAAGAGAGATCATGACCAACGCCAAGGAAATACAAACTAAGAATATATTATGAACAAGTATATGACAGCAAATTAGACAATCTGGAAGAAATGGATGCATTCCTGGAAACTTATAAAATACCAAAACTGGAACAGGAAGAAATAGAAAACCTGAACAGATCAATAAACAGTAAGGAAATTGAAGCAGTAATCAAAAATCTCCCAGCAAACTAGAGTCCAGGGCCGGATAGTTCCCAGGGGAATTCTAACAAATATTTAAAGAAGGATTAATACCTATTCTACCGAAGCTGTTTCAAAAAATAGAAATGGAAGGAAAACTTCCAAACTCTTTCTACGAGGTCAGCATTACCTTGATCCCAAAACCAGACAAAGACCCCACCGAAAAGAATTACACACCAGTATCCCTGATGGACATGGATGCTAAAATACTCAAGGAGATCCTAGCCAATAGGATCCAACAGTACATTAAATGGATTATTCACCACGACCAGGTGGGATTTATTCCTCTGCTGCATGGGCGGTTCAACATTCGCAAATCAATTAATGTGATAGATCGCATTAAAAAAAGAAAAGACAAAAACCATATGATCCTCTCAATTGATGCAGAAAAAAGCATTTGACAAAATCCAGCATCCTCTTTGATTAAAACTCTTCAAAGTGTAGGGATAAAGGGAACATACCTCAATATCATAAAAGCCATCTACATAAAGCCTACAGTGAATACCATTCTCAAAGGGGAAAAACTGAGAGCTTTTCCCCTAAGGTCAGGAACATGACAGGGATGCCCACTCTCACCACTATTGTTCAGCATAGTACTAGAAGTCCTACCCTTAGCAATCAGACAACAAAAATAATTAAAAGGCATTCAAATTAGTAAAGAAGAAGTCAAATTCTCACTCTTTGCAGATGACATGATACTTTATGTGGAAAACTCAAGACTCCGCCCCAAAATTACTAGAACTCATACAGCAATTCAGCAACATGGCAGGATACAAAATCAACACACAGAAGTCAGTTGCAATTCTATACACTAACAATGTGACTGAAAAAAGAGAAATTAAGGAATTAATCCCATTCACAACTGCACCAAAAACCATAAGATACCTAGGAATAAACCTAACCAAAGAGTTAAAGGATCTGTACTCTAGAAACTACAGAATACTTACGTAAGAAATTGAGGAAGACACAAGAGATGGAAAAACATTCCATGCTCATGGATTGAAAGAATAAACATTGTGAAAATGTCTATGCTGTCCAGAGCAATCTACATATTCAGTGCAATCCCTATCAAAATACCATCAACATTTTTTCACAGAGCTGGAACAAACAATCCTAAAATTTGTATGGAACCAGAAAAGACCCCAAATCGCCAGGAGAATGTTGAAAAAGAAAACCAAATCTGACAACAGTGCCTGACTTGAAGCTGTATTACAAAGCTGTCATCATCAAGACAGTATGGTACTGGCACAAAAACCGACACACAGATCAATGGAACAGAATAGAAAACCCAGAAATGGACCCTCAACTCTATAGTCAACTAATCTTAGACAAAGAAGCAAAGTATATTCAATGGATAAAGGACAGTCTCTTCAACATATGGTTTTGGGAAGATTGGACAACCACATGTAGAAGAATGAGAGTGGGCCATTTTCTCACACCATACAGAAATATAAACGCAAAATGGATGAAAAACCTAAAGGTGAGGCAGGAATCAATCAAAATCCTAGAGAACACAGACAGCAACCTCTTCAACCTCGGCCACAGTAACTTCTTGTTAGACACCTCTCAAAAGGCAGGAGAAACAAAAACAGAAATGAACTGCTGGGACTTCATCAAGATAAGACCTTCTGCACTTCAAAGGAAATAATCAAGAAAACTAAAAGGCAACCTATGGAATGGCAGAAGATATTTGAAAATGACCTATCAGATAAAAGGCTGGTATCCGATCCATAAAGAACTTATCAAACTCAACACCTAAAAAACAAAGAATCCTATCAAGAAATGTGCAGAAGACATGAACAGACATTTCTCCAGGATGACATACAAATGGCCAACAGACACGTGAAAAAATGTGCCACATCACTTGGCATCAGGGAAACACAAATCAAAACCACAATGAGATACCACTTCACACCAGTCAGAATGGATAAAATTAACAAGACAGGGAACAACAAATGTTGGCGAGGATGTGGAGAAAGGGGAACTCTTCTACAATGTTGGTGGGAATGCAAACTGGTACAGCTACTCTGGAAAACAGTATGGAGTTTCCTCAAAATTTAAAAATAGAGCTACCCTAGGACCCAGAAATTGCACTATTGGGTATTTACCCCAAAGATACAGATGTTTTGGTCTGAAGGGGCACCTGTACCCCACCCCAATGTTTATTGCATCAATGTCCACAATAGCCAAACTATAGGAAAAGCCCAGACGTCCATCAACAGATGAACGGATAAGAAGATGTGGTATATAAAATATGTGATCTATATATATGTATGTGTGTGTGGAATTTTACTCAGCCATCAGAAAAGATGAATACTTAACATTTACATCCCTGTGGATGGAACTGGAGGGTATTATGTTGAACGAAATAAGTCGTTCAGAGAAAGATAATTATCATATGGTTTCACTCATATGTAGAATATAAGCAATAGTGCAAAGGATCACAGGGGAAGGGAGGGAAAATTGAATGGGAAGTCATCAGAGAGGGAGAAAAACCATGAAAGACTCAACCATTGGAAATAAACTGAGGGTTGCTGGAGGGGAGGTGGGGGGGGATGGGATATTTTGGTGATGGACATTAAGGAGAGCATGTGATGTGATGAACACTGGGCATTATACACAACTGATGAATTATTGAACTCTACATCTGAAACTAATGATGTGCTTACTATATGTTACTCAACTGAATTTAAATTTAAGAAATAAAAATTAAAAAAATAAATAACTTACTGAATTTCTTGGATGAGTTTCCCTTTGAGATGAGTCCCTTGGTTACTCAAAAGAGCCAAGGGAATTTTTCATGTGGAGAACACATGTTCTGATAAACCTTTAGCAACAATTGTGGCCATGGCACTTTTATAAGACAAAATTTCAAGCCAGTGAGAAAACATGTAAGAACATATTATAACCATGAGATTTAGGGAGTGGATATATAATCTGATTGCAAATGAAGAAAGGCTCTCAAACATCTGTATATTAAGACTCCATAGGTACATGTTGTGAATCTTCAATTGAAAACCACTGCCCCAGAATATATTGGATTTAAGTCAAAGAAATACAGTTGTGACCAAGTAACAATTTTAAAAAGTAATTGACATTATGACTCATAACATTGTTGTCTAACATAAGTCAAAAACATCACCATGACTGGTATGAACAGAAACATGTCATGAACATTGAAAACTTTTTAGGAAGTTTACATATTTTTAAAAATATTCATGTTAACATTCTACCCATACAAATTTAATCTGGGAAAGGTTAAGCATTTATTTGGCAAAGTTCCTCATGCAACTTACATGATATAAAATAAATTTAATTATTTTTAGCACTTTTATTTTTACAAGATGAAAAAACAAATACTTTATAATTTTCTAAAGGTTGTCTAAGAAACTCCAATGACAAATTGAGATTAAAATACATCATTTAGGGGGCACCTGTGTGGCTCAGTTGATTGTGCGTCTGACTCTTGATTTTGGCTCAGGTCATGATCTCAGTGTTATAAGACTGAGCTGGGCATGGAACCTGCTTAAGATTCTCTCTCTCCCACTCTCTCTGCTGCCCCCCCCAGTCACGTGCACACACTCTCTCTCTCTCTAAAAAACAAAAACAAAAACAAAACAAAACAAACATCATTCAGGATTTGATTTTGGGAAGACAATATATCAAAATTTGTTAGGAGGTGGGAACAGAGATTTAAATAAGATCATAGGTCATTATGAGAAAAAATATTTGGCTACCTAATTAAACAAGTGACAATAAAATATTTTATAAGTATGTCAGGTAACATAATTGTAAAAAAACACAAAAGAACACAAAAACTTTAGCTTTTAAAAGTGCAAAGACTTGGTTCTCTTAAAGAATCAAAGACCTGATAAAGTTAACACAAAGCACAGAAAATTATTCTGATAGGACATAGAATTGTTGCCCTCTAAGCAGATCACTCAGAAAGTAAAGGAAAAACTTTTATAACATCTTATTAAAAATAAACTAATAATCTATATGTTGGCTAACTGAACATAATAATAATTAAAAAAAAAAGAATTTGAAGACTGCATTGCCAAAAGGCTTGTCAAATAAAGGATTAAGTTCCTGGCTTCAAGCAAACAAACAAACAATAATCCAAGAAAAATGTATAATTTTAACAGACAGAAAACCAAATTTTGGCTTTGGAATAGTATACTATTTGATAACAAAAGTTACTTTTTTTTTGCTTTTAATCTTATAAACAAACCCATCAAATTATATACAGTTTGAACCATGAGTACTAAAATTACTTTTTTATGAAACTTCTACTTTCCATACCATTCAGTTTCTGTTCCTCATTTTCCTCCTTCTTGTTGTGGAACAATAAGTCATTTTACTTTAGGACAAAATTACTCTCCTTTTCTTTAATAAAAGCACATCTTTGGGGCGCCTCAGTGGCTCAGTCAGTTAAGCATCATACTCTTGGTTTTGACTCAGGTCATGATCTTGGGGTCCTGGGATAGAGCCCTGCATCAGGATCCACACTCAGTGGGGAGTCTGTTTGAGATTCTTTCTCTCCCTCTCCCTTTGCCCCACCCCTGCTCGCTCTCTCTCTCTAAAATAAATAAATAAATCCTTTTAAATCACATCTTGTATAACCTACATATTTAAATTAGCATAAGACTAAGGTTTAAGTTACCAGAAATATCTTGGAAACTGTCCTTAAGCTTATATATTTTTTATAATTAGTCAATTGTACCTCTTTACTATACCAAATATAGTAAAGATCGGAAAAAATGTGTAAGAAATAAAGGAAGAATAGGTGAAGATTATTTTTTAATTTTTATATTTTATTGAGGTATAATTGACATACACTGTTATATTAGTTTCAACTAATGAATCAACAATACTATGTATTACTCGGGTCATCAAGAAAATGTACCCTTTTTTTAATTTTAGATACAAGTACTCTTAATCCATTCTATCTATTTCACCCATCCCTCCACCTACCTCCTCTCTGGCAAAAAAAAACCAGTTTATTCTCTGTATTTAAAAGTCTCTGTCTTTTGTTTGTCCTTTTTATATGTTCATTTGTTTGTTTCTTAAATTCCACATGAATGAAATCACATGGTATTTGTCTTTCTCTGACTGACTTATTTCACTTAACATTATACACTCTAGTCTCATCCATGTTGTTGTAAATGATAAGAGATCTCATCCTTTTTTTTTTTTTTTATGGCTGAGTATCACAAGCCCAGATTTCAAGACATACTACAAAGCTGTAGTAATCAAAACAGAGTAGAAAACCAAGAAACAGACTCTTAACTATAGAGAACAAACTGATGGTTACCAGAAGAGAGGTGGGTGGGGGATGGGTTAAGTAGATGATGGGGATTAAGGAGTGCACTTGTTGTGATGAGCACCAGGTATTGTATGGAGTGTTGAATCACTCTATCGCATACCAGAAACTAATATTGCACTGTATGTTAACTAACTGGAATTTAAATAAAAACATAAAAAAATCAGTATGGTACTGGCACAAAAATAGACACAAAGATCAATGAAACAGAATAGAGAGCCCAGAAGTAAACTCACACTTATAGGGCCAATTAATCTATGACAAAAATTGCAAGAATATACAATGGAGCTAAGACACCATCTTCAATAAATGGTGCTTAGAAAACTGAATAGCTACATTTCAAATGATGAAACTAGACCACCTTTTAACACAATACACAAAAATAAACTCAAAATGGATTACAGACCTAAATGTAAAACCTGAAACCATTAAATTCTTAGAAGAAAACATGAAGTAAGTTCTTTGCCATCAGCTGTAAAAACATTTTTCTAGATATGCCTCCTCAGGCAAAGGGAAACAAAAGGAAAATTAAACTACTGGGACACCAAAATAAAAAGCTTTTGCACAGCAAAGGAATCCATCAACAAAACGAAAGGGCAACATACTGAATGGGAGAAGTTATTTGCAAATGATATATCTAGTAAGGGGTTAATATCCTAAATATCTAGAGAACTTACACAATTCAACACACACACACACCTCAAGCAATCAAATAATCCAATTAAAATGGGCATGGAACCTGAATAGACAGTTTTCGAAGATGGACATACAAATGCCCATCAGACACATGAAAAGATACTCACCATCACTAATAAGGAAATGCAAATCAAAACCACAATGAGATATCACTTGACACCTGTCAGAATGGCTAAAATAAGAAATGCAAGAACTAAATGTTGATGAGGATGTGTTGAGAAAAGAAGCCTTGTGCACTGTTGGTGGGAATGCAAATTAGTGCAACAATTGTGGAAAACAGATTGGAAGTTCCTCAAAAAATTAAAAATAGAACTACCACATATCCAGTAATTCTAGTACTGGGTGTTTGCCCAAAGAAAATAAAAACACAAATTCAAAAAGATATATGTACTCTTATGTTTATTGCAGTATTATTTACAATAGCCCAAATTTGGAAGAAACCCTAGTATTCATCAATAGATAAGTGGGTAAAAAAGATGTGGTATATAAATATATATACAGGTGAGGCTTATGTTTAAAAATAAGTTGACATAAAGCATAATTACTGTTGAATAAAGTTTTCAGAATAATGAGACAATTTTGTATAAATGCACAGTTACATAAATAATATTAAACATCTAATAGATATGATGCCAGCTTATCTAATCAGTAAATCTACATAAGCTCAAGAAGTACACACTCAAGTAAATAAAATTGCATTATTGTATTATACTTAAACTTGATAACTCAGAAGACATAGATATTTTTATAAAACAACATTATCAGTCTTTTTTTTTGCCAAAGATTTACATAAATCACATGAACCAGCAAACTTAAAAGATCAGCAACTTAATGTAGACTGCTATATGCAGACGAAGTTATATACAAACCTAATGGTAACAATATATCACAACCCACTAATAAACGTGCAAAGAAAAGAGAGAAAGAAATCCAAATATATCACTAAAGAAAATCAGCAGTGAAAGAAAGATAAGAAAGGATCAGAAAAAATCTTCAGAAACGAGCACAAAAAACTAAAATGATAAAATAAATACATATCTTTCAATAATTACTTTGAATGTAAATGGATTAAATGCTCCAGTCAAAGAATATAGGATGAGGGTGCCTGGGTGGCTCCAGCTGGTTAAGCGACTGCCTTTGGCTCGGGTCATGATCCCGGGATCTTGGGATCGAGTCCCGCATCGGGCTCCCCCTGCTCTGCGGGAAGCCTGCTTCTCCCTCTGCCTCTGCCTGCGACTCCTCCTGCCTATGTACTCTCTCTCAGTCAAATAAATAAATAAAATCTTTTTAAAAAAAATATAGGGTGACAGAATGGATTAAAAAAAAAAAAAAAAAAAAACAAGACTCATCTCTATGCTGCCTACAACTCATTTCAGACCTAAAGATACCTGCAGATTGAAAGTGAGGGGATGGAGAAACACCTGTCATGCAAATGGATGTTAAAAGAAAGCTGAGTAGCAAACTTGTATCAAACAAAGTAGACTTTATTTTTTAAGTTTTTATTTGAATTCCAGTTAGTTAACATACAATGTAATATTAGTTTCAGGTGTACAATATAGTGATTCAACACTTCCATACAACATTCTGTGATCATCACAACAAGTGCACTCTTTAATCCTGATCACCTATTGAACCTATCTCCCCACCCACCTCCCATCTGGTCACCATCAATTTGCTTTCTAAAGTTAAGAGTATGTTTCTTTGTTTGCCTCTCTCTTTTTGTCCCTTTGCTCATTTGTTTTTTTTCTTAATTGCCACATATCAGTGAAATCATATGGTATTTGTCTTTCTCTGACTGACTTATTTCACTTAGCATAACAGTTTCTAGCTCCATTCATGTACTTGCAAATAGCAAAATTTCATTTTTTATATGGCTGAGTAATATTCCATCATATATATATACCACATCTTTATCCATTCATCATTCCATGGACACCTGGGCTGTTTCCATAATTTGGCTATTGGAGATAATGCTGCTATAAATATTGGGGTGCATATATCCCTTTGAATTAGTATTTTTGTATTCTTTGAGGAAAATTCCAAGTAGTGCAGTTACTGGATTATAGGGTAGTTCTATTGTTAACTTTTTGAGGAACCTCCATACTATTTACCACAGTGGCTACACCAGTTTGCATTCCCACCAGCATTGCAAGAGGGTTTCCCTTTCTCCACTTCCTCACCAACATTGGTTGTTTCTTGTGCTGTTGATTTTAGCCATTTTGACAGGTGTGAGGTGATATGTCCTTGTAGTTTTGATTTGCACTTCCCTGATGATAAGGGGTGTTGAGCATCTTTTCTTGTGTCTGTTGGCCATCTGTAGGTCTTCTTTGGAGAAATGCCTGTTGATGTCTTCTGCCCATTTCTTAATTGGGTTATTTGTTTTTTTGGGTGTTGAGTTTTCTAAATTCTTTATATGTTGTAGATACTAGTCCTTTCTTGGATTTGTCATTTGCAAATATCTTTCTGCATCCCATAGGACTGTTTCCAGGATTTAAGCCTCACTGGGTGCAAAAACTCACAAAATTCAGCTCCTCTCATTTTCCCAGCCAATGGCTATGGGGAAATGTTCTCCTTGTGCATTCCCCTGTGTGCTCCCTCCTCATTCTCTCACCCTTCATTGTGACCACAGCTCCCTCCTCTTTGCAGCATCCACAATCCTTTTCTCAACTAAACCATGTCTCCAAACTTTCTACCTTCTTTGATATGGCCTCTTCTCTCCCTGTGGTTGTTCTGTTATGCTTCAGGTTGATTTCTGGGGTATTTAGGATGACTGATAGTAATCTAGTTGTATTATTGGGACCAGGTGAGCCTAGGGTTCTATTCCACCACCATCTTCTTGGGTCAAAGAAAGCAGACCTTAAAACAAAGACTATGAGAAGAGACAAAAAAGGACACTATATAATAATAAAGGGGACAATCCAACAAGAAGATATAACAATTGTAAATATTTACACACCCTACATAGGAGCACCAAAATACATAAAACAGTTATAACAAACATAAAGGATCTAATTGATAATTATACAATAATAACAGGGGACTTTAACACCCCACTTACATCAATGGACAGATCATTTAAACAGAAAATCAAGAAGGAAACAATAGCTTTGAATGGCACACTGGACCAGATGGATTTAGCAGATATATTCAGAACATGCCATCCTAAAGCAGCAGAATACACATTCTTTTCAAGTGCATACGGAACATTCTCCAGAACAGATCACATAGTAGCCTACAAAACAAGCCTCAACAAATTCAAGAAAATCATACCACACATCTCCTCTAACCATAAAGCTATGAAACTAGAAGTCAACTACAAGAAAAAGATTGGAAAGAGCACAAATATATGGAGGTTAAAGAACATGCTACTAAACAATGAATGCATCAACCAGAAAGTCAAAGAAGTAATAAAAAAGTACAAAGAAACAAATGAAAATGAAAACACAATGGTCCAAAACCTCTGGGATGCAGCAAAGGTGGTCCTAAGAGGGAAGTATATAGCAATACAGGCCTATCTCAAGATACAAGAAAAATCTCAAATGAACAACCTACCCTTACACCTAAGGGAATTAGAAAAAGAACAACAAACAAAAGTTAAAACCAGCAGAAGGAAGTAAAAAATAAAGATTAGAGCAGAAATAAATGACATAGACAAGAAAAAAAAAAAACCTAATAGAACAGATCAATGGAACTAGGAGCTAGTTTTTGAAAAAATTAATAAAATTGATAAACCCCTACCCAGATTTATCAAAAAGAGAAAGGATTCAGATAAAATCACAAATGAGAGATGAGAAATAACCAACACCACAGAAATACAAACAATTATAAGAGAAATATTATGACAACAAATTGGACCACCTGGAAGAAATTGATAAATTCCTAGAAACATATAAACTACCAAAACTGAAACAGAAAGAAATAGAAAACTTGAACAGACCTATAACTGGCAACAAAATTGTATCCGTAATAAAAACAAAAACAAAAAAAACCTTGCAACAAACAAAAGTCCAGGGCCAGATGGCTTCACAGGTGAATTATACCAAACATTTAAAGAAGAGTTAATACCTATTCTTCTCAAACTATTCCAAAAAACTGAAAAGGAAGGGAAACTTACAAATTCATTCTATGAAGCCAGCATTACCCTGAAACCAAAACCAGATAAACACAACACTAAAAAAGAGAACTACAGGCCAATATCCCAGATGAACATAGATGCAAAAATTATCAATAACATAATAGCAAACTGAATCCAAGAACACATTAAAAAAATCATTCATCACAATGAAGTGGGATTTATTCCTGGTCTGCAAATTCAATATTCACAAATCAATCAACATGATACATACATTAATAAAGGAAAGGATAAGAACCATATGATCATTTCAATAGATGCAGAAAAAGTATTTGACAAAGTTCAACATCCATTCATGTTAAAAACCCTCATCACAGTGGGATTAGAGGGCACATACCTCAACATAATAAGAGCCATGGAAAACCCATGGCTAATATCATCCTCAATGGGGAAAAACTGAGTGTTTCCCCTATAGTCAGGAACAAAACAAGGATGTCCACCCTCACTACTTTTATTTAACGTAGTACTGTAAGTCCTAGCCTCAGCAATCAGACAACAAAAAGAAGTAAAAGGCATCCAAGTTGGCAAGGAAGAAGTAAAACTTTCCCTATTTGCAAATGACATGACACTCTATATAGAAAACCTGAAAGATTCCAACAAAAAAAACCCCAAAAAACAAAAAACAAAAAACAACTGGTAGAACTGATAAATTCAGTAAAGTTGCAGGATACAAAATCAACATACAGAAATCTGTTGCATTTCTATATACCAATAATGAAGCAGCAGAAAGAGAAATTAAAGAATCAATCCCATTTACAATCACACCAAAAACAATAAGATACCTAAGAATAATCCTAACCAAAGAGATGGAAGACCTGTACTCTGAAAATTATTTTCCAGTGGGGGAAAAATTATAAAACACTGATGAAAGAAACTGAAGATGAAGGATAGAAATGGAAAGACATTCCATGCTCATGGATTGGAAGAACAAACATTGTTAAAATGTCTATACTATCCAAGGCAATCTACACATTTAATGTAATCCCTATCAAAATACCAACAGCATTTTTCACAGACCTATAACAAACCATCCCAAATTTGTATGAAACCACAAAAGACCTCAAGTAGCCAAAGCAACCTTGAAAAAGAAAAAGAAAAGCTGGAGGCATCATAATTCTGGACTTCAAGTTATACTACAAAGCCATAGTACTCAAAATAGTATGGTACTGGCACAAAAACAGACATATATATCAATGGAATAGAACAGAAAATACAGAAATGAACCCACAACTGCATGGTCAATTAATCTTCAACAAATCACTGAAGAATATCCAGTGGGAAAAAGACATTTTCCTCAAATAAGTGGTGTTGGGAAACCTGGACAGCAACATACAAAAGAATGAAACTGGACCACTTTCTTACACCATCAAAAAGATAAACTAAATATGGATTAAAATCTGAATGTGAGACCTTAAACCATAAAAATCCTAGAAGAGAACACAGGAAATAACTTCTTTAACATAGTCAATAGCAACTTCTTTCTACGTTTCCCTAAGGCAAGGGAAGCAAAAGTAAATATAAACTAGTGGGACTTCATCAAAATTAAAAGCTTCTGCACAGCAAAGGAAATAATCAACAAAACTAAAATGCAACCTATGGCATGGGAGAAGGTATTTGCAAATGATGTATCTGATAAAGGGTTAGTATTCAAAATATATAAGAAAAACTTACAAAACTGAACACCCTAAAAACTAAAAATCCTTTAAAGGATATTTGAAGTAGAAATAGTTAAAAACACCAACTACCAAGATTATCTGCCATGTTAAATAATCAATGACATCTATTTTGAGCACATTTTGGCATTTCATAGGTCTAAATTTGGAAAACTTTTTACTTTTTACTATCTTCATGAAACTTCTGAAAGCCAGATGGTATTAGATAGATGACCAATGTTGTAATAACATCTATTTGAAATTTTTATATTACTAACTGTAATTGGAAAATACTAGGCGTGTTTCAAAATTGCCATTGTGCTTTTATCCAGACGTTGTCAACCAAAGACACTTAGGAAAAACCAAAACACTTGGCTATAAAACAAAATTAACTTCTTTCTCTGTTGTTTCAATTTTATTTTCTTATTTCCATTTTTGGGAAGAATCCTCAATGATTTTTGTAAATCCAGGTACCACTTTATCTTTGAGGAATTTTTGCCCCAAAAGAGATCTAAACTCTTGAAGGACAATCAGGATCACTTTGCAAAAAAAAAAAAATCCTGTGAGCAGCGAGTTTTTACAATACTCAGTAGATTTAAGCAGTGAAAAGGACTATCCAATGCCTACTATAAAAATTGAATAAAATATAAGTCAACCAAATTTTTAGGGTCTCATCTAAAAACTCAGTGTTGTAGACAGTCTTCTAAAAATGCTATAATATGCTCTAAAATACATAAGATTAATCAGCAAGATTACATAAACAACAGTGACATACCCAAGTGGGAAAGTGAGTCCTCTAATAACAAAAAGAGAAAAATAAGTTTTACTTAATCAACAACACTTTGAAAAGTGAGACAATAAAAAAATCTATGACATCTCTTTTTTCTTACATCATGGCATCTGATACAATTTTTATTGATACTATTGATAATTAAAAATAAAATAATAATTAGCTCTAAGAAGCACAGGAACATAAGGTAATTTTACGGGGAAAAATACTAAATTTCTTAGAAACACCAAGTGCTAAATTTAGTATTAACTAGAATGCCAACATGAATTGAGAGGAAAAAAGTACTCACTCCATCCAGCAGCACATAATCTAAAATTGGAACTAGCCTAGAATAAACTGCTGCTCTATTAACTGAGTCATTGCCTGTGGAATTTCCATTTCAGCTCTCTATTTTGGCTGATTTCCTCATAAACAAACATGTGACCAGCTACTTTCTTCCACATCCAGTGTAATGTAGTCTCACACTGACTGCAGCATAAACAGGAAAGGGAAATAGGTACTGATAAAGATTAATAATTTCTTGGTTTTATCCCAAAGTTAGAACGCTTGAAGAGTTGAAATGTCTGTTTTTGCTACCATTTGTAGTTATTTTGCATCTTGAAAACAGCGTTGCTTTTCACTAGAGTTTTATTTTGCTATGGTGCACTTTGTTCCCCTTTCCAAATGTATTAAGCTACCTATATTTAATTCAGAATCTTAAATGCTTGCTTGATGATTACCCTGACACTTACCACATGATTGGTGAATTCTCAGGATTCTCCATGCAGAATTCCAGTTCTCAGTCCTAAATATCACATTAAATTTATATACCCTTCTTTTCAACTAGTGTACTTGCATGAAATAATTACTTTCTAATTAAAGTCTGTGGTTTTTTTTTTCAGAAAATTAAGTCTTCTTTTGTGTCTAATATGAGGAAATTTTATTTAGCTTAATGCCATTTATTTGCATGCTAATTCATTTGAAAATATACAATTTCAAAATATCACTTTCAGATATATGTATGCATGTATGTGTATGTGTACATTGATGAACACTGACTATATCCAGAATTCTAATCTAGAATAACTAAAAATAAAGCAAAATTTAAAATTTATTTCCCAGAGGATTTTGCTGTAATTATTTAAGCTACCATTCAAAGTTCTGTGCAAATTTTAATTTAGGATAGTTTACCCTAATTGCTGCATCCCAGATTAAATTTTAGATTCTCCAAATTTTTTGAAACAGTTTTTGATAATATGTGCTTTGAGTTTTTCCTCATTGCTATAATCCACATTCTGAGAATGGCAACTGCTATTCTATTTAAATCTGTATTATTCCAAAATGTAAACATTTAGAACTTGATTATATATTATTTTCATTACCTAATTGTCTATATCTTAATGTGTATGAGCACAAAGACAGAATTTGTCAAATATGTGCTCAAAAATACTTGTTTAAATGAATTGATTAAATAGACTTTTGTGTTATAATTTATAGTGTTTCACACAGAGTAAGGACTCAGTAATTGTCAGCTACTTAATAAGCTGGTAACAAGAGATATTCCCAAGGGATTCACATCCTACTAGTGTTCTTAAGAATCATTGACTACCGTCCATGGTTAGGATTATTTCAACTAGTTTTTAAATGGTTTATTCATTCTCTCCTTATTCACCTTTATTAATATTTGCTTATGTTGAAAACAAAAAACATGGAAGAAAGAAATCCAACAAAATGTGAACAATGTGATAGGAAACTATGTGGAGGCTTACTTTTTATGATGGAAATATTTTAAAATATAACTTATTTACTCTCAGTTTTTCTTTGGACTCCATTCCTTCTGAGTTATCACCAAGAGTGGTAAGGGTAACAATAAAAAGGACAAAATATTTTGGGATAACAGAGGATGTTATCCTGTGACTGAGTTCTCACATCATATCAGTCAATGACATTGGGGGTTATTAGGAAAGAGCCCCAAAGATCACATGGAAGTTAGTTTTAGACAATCCTAGTCCTGTCTCTTCCAGTCTGAGAAAAATGCAGGTAAAACTTAATCTAACAAGGTTTATATTGAGGAAATATTGAAATGGATGACTAAACAGCATCTCCCAAATTATAGAGAAATGATTTATTATATTACTAAATACCATAAAGTATCTGTGGAATATCCAAAGTAGGGAAGCGATTATTGTATAATCCACAATATGTATAGTTTACAGTAGAGTAGGTAACTATAATTTATCACTTCCCAATGAATTAAACATGCCTTAATCATCTTTCCATAGGTACTCCTGAAAAGATTTCAATACCCTTCTTGTTCATGAAAATGAAATGTAATTTTTACAGTCTCCAAGAAATCCCTAGTCATTTCTGATCTTGCTTTCTTTTATAAGATTTATTTTTTTATTTTAGAGAGTGAGAGAGTACAAGCAGGGAGGAGGGTAGATGGAGAGGGAGAGAGAAAATCTCCAGCACACTCCCTGCTGAGCACGCGGAACCTGACGTGGGGCTCGATCTCATGACACCGAGATCATGACCTGAAGAAAATCAAGAGTCGGTCAGTTAACCAACTGAGCTACCCAAGCACCCCATCTTGCTTTCTTTTTCTGATGGATGTCTCATATATTCAATGAGTCACCAAGTTATATTTGTTTCCTCAATTTGGGAATATCCCTAATTAATCTCTCACTTCCTGCCATTTCTCTTCAGGTCCTCATCACAGCACCCTGAAATTATTTTACAATAGACTCCTAAATGATTTTATCTCCCCCCTCCATCAAATCTACATTATGTATTTCTACTATATTAAACTTTCTATTTATTTATCACTTGACTTTCTTTCTTAAATATCTTCACTGGGTCTTAACCATGTCCATAATAAAGTCCTATCCACTATGACTGATTTTCATAGCTCTTTAGAGTTAGGCTCCCTACCAGCAGTCTAACCCTAACACCCAGAACTTACCAAACCTGAGCCCTGAACTAGATTGTCTTTCCCAGTGTTGTGTGGCCTATTCCATTTCAAATTCTTTCTTGTGCTTTTCTCCCTGGCTAGAATTCATCTACTCTCTTTTCAACATAACTAAATCTAACCATCCATTAAAGCATAGATACTGCCCCTCCTTTTCCTCCAAGCCATTAACTTGGTGTCTGAAATCATGTGTCCTGGTATTGTTTAGTTGTGAAATATTTAATATGTGAATTCCTATGTCCTTTCCAAAATTGAGATGTGGCTTACATTTTACTCCTCTTATCTATATTCCTAGTACTCTACCTTGTATTTTTTATGTACTCAGTAAATTAACTTGAAATATACTGTGAGGTTCCTAGCTTAAAAACTGTTACCAAAGGCCCAGATCTGACAAATATAAAAATTCATTTGTAGTATGTGCTTTGCTCTTTAGATGTAGTTGTGTTCTGACAAAGAGTTTAGATAATCTGTTCTCTAAGTCCCCAACACATTTTATTTTAATTGCCAAGAAAATCTTTTGTTCAAAAGCAATATATACACAAATTTCAGTTCAGCCGTATATTTTAATTAGCACATATTTTGAGTGAACTGCATCTAAATTATCATCAAGTGGATCTGTTTGGTATCAATAATTACTAAGGGATTATAAGTATTCCCAAAAAGGGAGTTAATCAATGTTTAATCTGGAATCAAAGAATAGTCATGAATACCCTGTTATACCAAGTCTTCTTTTAATCCACAAAGAAAAGTGATCCTCATATTCTATCAAGTTTCACTTCTACTGAAGACTTTGAATTATGCAATACTATAATGAAATAATGATAAAAATGTCAAGATTAACATATTTTAACTCATGATGAACATGTTCAACAGAGTTCCCTGGATGCAAACCTTTCTGCAAAGCATTTTGTTACTGTTTTCAATTGGCAAAATCTTCATAAACCAAGGATTTAAGAGGCATCGTGAGGCAAATGAGAAAACATTGAGTCATGTCCCATTATTTTTTTTAAAATGGCATATTTATGCCAACACTAACAGAAATGTAGCCATTACGTTTGTAGTCACACTTCTGACTGTAATGTCACGCCATTTTCGCCATCATACTGGGAAAATGGTATTGGAAAAGAAATTTTTTGAACAAATTGATTGAAAGAAACTGTGTGAGACCACAAAAAATTATAAGATATTTTAGCTTCAAGAAAGTAAATTTTGTCCATTGAAAATTCCACAGAGCGGCTCCTGGTGGCTCAGTGGGTTTAAGCATCTGCCTTCAGCTCAGGTCATGATCTCCAGGTCCTGGGATGGAGCCCTGTGTTGGGCTTCCTGCTCAGCAGGAAGTCTGCTCCTCTCCCTCTCTTTTTTTTTCTCTCTCTCCCTCTGCCCTTCCCCACTACTTGTTCCCTCTCTCAAATAAATAAATAAAATATTTAAAAAAAAAGAAAATTCCACAGAATATAATAGATCTAATGGTAAGACAGAGGATCGAGGGATTAAAGAAACAAAGTGAAATAATTTTAAAATATTCTTATGGTTATATATATTAACAGATGCCTATAACCTGCATGTTTACCTCAGGCCTCATATTCCTATCTGTAGGAAAAGAAAAAAAAATCTATTTAAGAGGACTTAACTAATGACAACACATTTCCAAAATGGGCTTAAAATTTTTCCGAAGTGCTGAGAGAGAACTGTTAAATGGTTAGAAACAATCATACTCCGACCACTTTTTTGAGTTACAAATTTATGTATATACTTCTTGCTTTTTCACTGAATGAGCACAACCAATTTAAAAACCAGAAAGATAGTACAGTTGCATTTCAAAGTGGCAAATTATAAAGTGCACTACCAAAGTGCTGTAACTGTCATCCACAAACATCTACATGCAAGCAGTAATGGGTTAGAATGTTTCAGAGCAACTAAGAGTGTTTGCTAGCAGAACAACATGGTGAAAAAATTTAGAAAAGTAAAAGAACATGTCTTATGAAAACCTTACATAAAAATATCCCCATTATCATTTGATTTATATGGAAATACACTGACATCTAAATTCAGAAAATAATTTTGTACTGCATACTCAGACTTGCAGTAAATACTGTGACTAAAAAATGGGCCATAAGGGGAATGGCTGAGAGATGGTGACCATGAAAATGACCTGTCTAATTAAAATTTAAAAAGAAGAGATCATGACATAGACTGAAACGCACATGTTAGAGAACTGGTTGGAGAAAGAGCAGAGCAGGCAGAAGGGAACAAAAACATCAATTACAGTGGAACAGAAAAAGTGGTTATAAATAAAAGTAATCATGAAACTCAGAAGAATAAAATGGGAATTGATATATATATGTATATATATAATAAATATAAAATTCATTTATAATATGAGTTATGTAAATTTTAATTTTTAATATAAGTTATAGTTAAAATTTTGCCACAACTATCTCACAATATTGTGAGGCTCAAATATAAGTTGTGAAAGTGCTACATAAACTATAAAATGCTATACTCATGTAAGACAAACAATATTTACTCAAAATGCAAATGAAACTTCTCATTCCAACTCAGGGAGAAGGCAAGCAATGAGCTCTCTGGGACACAGAGGGTGAAAATGTCACTCTGATCCATTCTCAGATTTTCTTGGAATCACAGGCTCTATATATTCACTCTATGGGCTGGCTTTGAATGCAGAGCAAAGATAATATAATTCGGACTAATGGACCTGGGGGCAATGTTACAGACGAATTGTATGGAGAAAAATCCTTCTTAATTTGTGGAAGAAAGATATTCCCTTCCTCCTTCTTAACGTTCATAAATCTTTTTGCCTGCACAAACGTCATATTTAATTATGCTGATTTCTCCTCTTTGAGGAAGGAATGAGAGCGGCAGGAGAGGTGATAAAAATTCACTAAAACATGCCAAAACACGTAACATTCTATGCCCAAAACTAACTCCTAGGATAGAGAAATAAGTCTACAATGCACCAAATGAACTGAAGCTTACTGATGCTAAATGACTTATATAAGGCCACTTATTCACCACCAAATCAATATTTCTGGGTCTGAGTCATATCAAAGCTCTGGCATGTTCTACAACACAGCCTTCCATTAAAAAAAAGAAGAAGCTAGAAAGATAAGGAGGTAAGCAGAACTAACCCATATTTTTAGCTTTCTTTTTTTAAGCTCTAACACTAGATTTTAGAAATATTTTGACATTCTGTAAAATTTCCATTATAATTTTCAAGTTAAACACCAGTTCCACATTCTCTGATCATTAACTCTCAATGCATTTTCATTACAATAGAAGTGCATGCAATAGTTAATCATGGTAAGATTTCCTAAAATTTTCAAGAAAGAGCACAAAATCATTAAATACAGAGTTAAAAGACCTTAGAAATAATCTATTCAAACCACCTCATTTTATAAATAAGGAAATTAAGGCTCAGATAGGTTAAGTGACTTGCTCAGGGTCACACAACTTGACAGTTCCAGAGTCAAGATCATAAATTAAACATTTAGTCCAGAATAGCCTAAAAATTGAGTGTAATTCATAAGAATAAGCCACGTGGCAAGGAATTAATAGTTCATACCAAAAATGAGCTGCCAGTCACTGTGATAAGATCTGTTTCTTTCTGAGAACCATGGTTTCCTGCTGGATTGGAGAATCCAAACTGGGTTTCTTCCTCCTGTCCAAAGAAGTCAGAGTCAGGATGTACATTCCATTCTGCTTTGGTTGGCGGCAGTAGTTCTGAGACACTGTTTTCACAAAGGGTGCTTGAAGGAGTCAGAGCATCTGTGTCCACTGTTAGCTTACTGCTGGGGGTCAAAGCTTGGGGCTCTTGACTTGAGTTTTTCATAGCCAAAGAGCCCAGAGATGCCAATGGCCCCACACTTAGACTTGGGACATCATCCATATCTAAAGGACTCTGCTGAAAACCAGAGGCTGTCGTTCCAAAAAAGAGAGAGGTATCCAGACTTTGAGGAAGGTCACTGGTGGCCATCAAGGCCCGAGGGTCCACAGCCTGCCCTAAGGAATTATTACTATTAGCAGGGAGGCTCCCTGCCAGAGTTGAACTCACAGAAGCCACATCAATAGTCAAGATTCCAGAGTTCACCAATGCTGTGTCCAGCACTGCAGCAGAACTACTGCCAGGCACATCCGAGAAGAGAGACACTAGCTCTGCATCACTGAGATCACTCTGTCCCTGGCTGGTAAGTTCACTGCTGGGCGTAAGAGAATTTGCAGCTTCTAGCTGAGCTAAGAGATCCTGGCCGAGGTTGTGCCTTTTGGTCATGTGGGTCTTCATGCTGTGCTTGGATGTGAAGAGTTTATTACAAGTAGAGACTGGGCAACGGCTTTTCCAAGTGTCCACGTCCTGTAAGTGTTTCTTGGAGTGAATGTAGAGACTACTGCGAGCAGAGAACCTGGCACAGCAGCCTTCCACAGGGCACACAAAAGGCTTTGTGCCCAGGTGGGTTATGCTGTGGCCTTTCAGATGCTCAGCCCTTGTGAAAGATTTCCCACAGCCTTCCACAGGGCACATGAACCTCCGGTCATCCTCGTGCTTCCTTTTGTGCCTTAAGAGTTTGGACATGCTGGTGAAGTTCCAGCCACAGCCGTCAAAGTCACAAAGGAAAGGTCTCTCACCGGTGTGGCTCCGCAGGTGAATTTTCAGGCGACAAGCCTTGTCGTACTGTTTGCTGCAGCCAGGAAAAGAGCAGGAAAAGAGTTCCTGTTCCCTGAAATGGGCACGGTTATGGGAAAACAGGGCACTCACTGTGATAAACGTCTTCTTGCAGCCAGAAAACGCGCACTGGTATGGCCTCTCAGGCTCGAAATGGCTGCGCTGGTGGGCGCTGAGTTTGGCCTGAGTGGGGAAGCTCTCTTCGCACACCTCGCATTTGAACGAGTTCTCCTGCTCATGGCCCTTCATGTGCGCCTTGAGGTTATACACCGTGGTGAAGCTCTTGCCACAGCCCTCCGCAGGGCAGCCAAAGGGCCGCAGTTTGTCGTGCGACTGCAGGTGCCTCTTGAGCTTGTAGGAGGTGGTGAAAGTCCAGCCACAGCCGCCCAGGGGGCACTTGAAGGGCCGCTGGCCCTGGCTGCTGCTGTGAGTCAGCAGGTGCACCTTCAGCTGGTGCTTCTTGGCGAAGGTTTGTCCGCACTGCGCCTCGGGACACAGGTACAGCACCACGCCCGGGCCTGGGCCCAGCGGCCTGCGGGGACTCTCGGCTGCGGCTCGGCCCTCTGCCTCCTCCTCAGGCGCGGGGGCGGGCGCCGGTTCAGCCGGCTCGGCCAGCAGGAGGTCGGGCGGCAGCTCGGGGCAGTCGCTGGGCTGCGCGGCGTGCGGGACCCCCGCTTGCGGAGCCATCAGACCCCCAGGCTGAGGGGCAGGCGCGACCCCAGGCCCCCAGGCTGGCGGCGGGGGCGTGGCCAGGGTGAGGACACCGTTCTCGAAGCGCAACAGCAGGTTTTGGTTGTGGACGGTGACGGTGCCCGTGAAGGCCGCAGCGGGTCCCAGGCCTGGGGCGGGGATCGGGTTTTCAGCCGGGGATGGGGCGGGGACTGCGGACAGGCAGCGGGGGCCTAGCGCCTGGCGGCCCGCGGGATTCGCGCCATTCTCACCCTGCTGGAGCTGTGGGACCGACTCGGCCTCCTCCCTCCATACAGGCCCTGCGGCCTGGCCGGCGCCCGTGGTCTCCACATCGCCACCCGCCGGGTCCAGCAACACCAGGAAGAAGTCATCGCTGTCGCCGTCGCCGCCGCCGCCGCCGCCGCCGCCTCCGCCAGCGTGATCCGACCTCGGCGCCAACGGGCTCGGGCCCGGGCCCCGTGAGGCCGCTCGGGCCTCCTCGTGCCGCCTCCCGGGCCCGCCATCTTGGGGGCCCCGGAGCAGCAGGAGGCGGCGCGCGGGGACCTGGCCAGCCCGCGGGTCAGGGCCGCCGTGGAACCGGCTGGCGCCCGCGGGGCTGCCAGCACCGCCGCTCTGTCGTGTCCCTCGAGGCGGGAGCAGCCTCGGGCTTTCCATCTCCGCGTCGGTGAGGCTCCACTGGAACCAGAGCCACGGAGGAGGCGCGACCCCGCCCCCTGCCGCGGGCCTGAACACGTTCCTGAAAGGAAAAAAAAAAAAAAAAATGTGCAATGCGCAGAAACTGGCCCTATCAGATATTAAAACGTGTTTAACGACACAGTGATTTAAATATTCTGGTACTGGGTCTCTGGGACAGAATAGAAAGCCCAGAGGCAGAGCCTGGTATGCACAAATAAGTTCTACATTCAATATTTGTAGGAAATCAAGGACGTCTTCCCAGATAATGGGGAAATGAAAGTTCACCTGGCAAATGGTGCTGGAATACCTAGCAATCTATCTGCTAAATGCAACTTAAATCTGTACATCACTGTATATACCAAAATAAACACCCTCACCCCCTCCCAGTGGTAAGCATGGTGATTTTTAATTGTTTACTGGATGGCTGCCTGGCTGGATTTATCAATCCAGTGAGAGAAAATTCCTGGGACAATACACTATGTGTCAACATTAAACTACCATAGTGCTAGCAAATTATGCTGAAAATGATTTTTTTTTTTTTTCTGGACAACTTCCATATCCAGAACTGTCTTGAGCAAGGTCCTCAGGAAGATTTGTTTTATAGTTATTTATTTATTTATTTATTTATTTATTTATTTATTTATTTATTTATATTTTTTGCCTGCTGATACAGAAATTAGAATGAGTAAGAGGTGGGGCCAAAACAGATTACCACTGTTCAGCCTAGAAGTGCAAAGCCTGGAAGATGAAACAATTTATATTGAATCCTGGAAAACCCACCCCACCCCTGGGTTCTTCTAAGACGGTGCACAACCTAAACCAACTCTTTGCCATTACGCCATGGTCAATTTCATGTCCAGTCCCACAGCATTCCTTAGCTAATTCTAGATTCTCCAGCACATGGAGGTCTCTGGACAGGAGTACCAGTTAAATGTGATAAGATTAAACCCTAAGTCACTGTTATGGACTCTGCTGAGAAAAATACACATATGACCGTGTTCAATAGTCCTGGTGTGCCGCCTTGCATTTCAGTGTGGTGGCCCAATCTCACTGTAATGGATTTGGCCTGTGATGCCTAATGATTGTATTAATGATGATGATGATCTTCTGACTTGTCTGTCATCTGTGATTTGGGAAATGATATAAATAGAGGGTGAAATATCTAGCAAGGGAAAGGTTTAGGGTAATGACTAGATTATGGGGTGCATATAGTTTAAATAATCCCCACTCCCCCCTTTTTAGTGATAATGTATACTTGCGGAACACTTGATAGAAAGAAAAAGTTTTTCATCCCTAATACTCTAAACCTCATCAGAATTTTTACTTCACATATTTTCCTTCCATTACATTTTTTTGCAGGAAGCCATATTTAAAATCTGAGGTATAGAGGAGTGCATAAAACATATCTGCCAGGTTTAGATAATTTGTAAAAACAAACACCCGTGTAACTAGGACCCAGGTCAAGAAATAGACCATTGCCAGCTTTCCAGAATACAGACACTGTGTTCCTCCCAATCACAACCCACACCCTTTCTTAGAGATATAGTCATTATCCTGACATTGTGAGTATTTCAGTGTTTTTCTTTATAGCTTTACCACTTGTGTACACATCCCTAAATAATACCATTTATATGAATTTATATAAATAAATCATACTGCATGCTTCCTCTGATGGCTTGCTTCTCTCACTTGTATCACTTATTTGAGAGATTCATCCATGTTTTTCAGAGTAGCTATAGATTCTTTGTCTCCATTGTTCACTAGCCTTCCAGTGTGTAATTTTAGTGACGCAATCATGAATTGATTGAACATCCAATTCTACAGTGGATGGGCACTATGGTTGTTTCTAGTTTGGGACTATTAGTATTAACAATGCTGCAGTGAACATTCTTGGACATTTCCCATGGAATACATGTGTAAAAGTCTCTTGGGTCTACCTCCAAAAATAGAATCACTAGGGTATGAATATCCTCAACTTTTCTAGATGATGCCAAATTGATTTCTGTAGTAGTTGTGCCAATTTACAGTCTCACCAGTAGCATAGAGAGTTCCTGCTGCTACACTTCTTCACCTACACCAAGGATTGTCAGAATTTACTTTTTTTACTATTACTATTAAGCTTTTGCATATTCTCATATTTATGAGCCTTTTGGATTTTCTCTTCTGTGAAAGGACTGTTCAAATTCAAATCTTTTGCCCATTTTTCTATTCTATTTTCAATCTTGTACTTACTGATTTAATGAGTTCTTCATATGTTTTAAATACCAGTGCATTGGTGGTTATATGTGTGGCCAAAAAGTCCCTTGCTCTGTGGCTTGTATTTTCATGTGCTTTATGCTGTGCTTTGTGAACAGATCTTAATTATAATGCAGTCAAATTTACCATTCTTTTCCTATGGTTAGTGATTTCCTGTTTTAAGAAATCTGTCCCTGCATTAAGGTCATGAAAATATTTTCTATTTCCTATATTGTTTTCTAAAATATTTATGGTTTTGCCTTTCACAGGTCTTAGTCCACCTGTAAGTGATGTTTGTGTATGGTGTTGAGTAGGGCTTTGTTTGTTTGTTTTTAATTTGGATATCCAATTGTCTCAGTGAACCACTCATTGAAAAGTCTGCTCTTTTCCAATTGATTTCTAGTGCCACATTTGTCAAGTATCTACCTATGTATAGGCTAGTTTCTATACCCTCCAGTAAGTACCATGGCCCTATTAATCTGTCTATTTGAAATACTATATACCAGTATTAATTATTACAGGTCTAAAGCCAATCTTGATATTTGGATAAGGCCTGTCAATTCTTCCTTGTTCTTCAAAAGTGTCTTGGTTATATTTGGCCTGTTTTGATTCCATTTAAATGATCAATTCATCAGAAAAATTTAAAAATTTAAAACAAAACTCTTTGGGGTATCTAAGATTTTGTTGAACTTTTACATTTGCCTTCCTTTCAATATTGAATGTTTGATTCATAGATATGGTCTATCTTTCCTTTTAATAATAAAAAAAAAAACCTTCTTTAATGTGTCCCAATAATATTTTGTATTTTTTTCCATAAGAGGACATTTTATCCTAGGTACTTCATATTTTGCAAATACCATCTTTGAAATTTTCATTTTCTAAATTTGTTCTGGTAAATAGAATGCAAATGGCTTTTGTATATTGATTTTTATGTTACAAATATCTAAACTCTTTTGTTGATTCTAACAACTTGTCTGTACATACTTGTAAGATTTAAGGTACAGAATCATAACATCTGCAAATAATGCCAGTCTTACTTCTTCCTTTCAAAGCATTTTGTTTCTTTCTTTTCCCTTACTGCTTTCTCTCAATGATAGTGGAGGTCTTTATTTGATGCATCTCTCAAAGAGAAAGGTATCAGTAATTCTAAGAATGATGTTTGATGTACATGTGTTCTGTAGCAATCTGAATCAAGCAGGGGGTAGAAAGTGCACAGTGGACAAGGGAAGTCTAACATAAACATAAGGTTTAATGTAAAGAATTATTAAACTATGAAAAATGCATAATAAATAGGATATGTTATTTCCTATGTGTGGTATTCTAGGGCTGTGGGAGAGTGCCCAAGGAAAGACCAATTTGAATGTGGGCCCCTCTCCAAGGCTGGAGTTCACACCTCACTGGAGAAGGTATAGGAGAACCTACTGGATAACAAACAAGTTTGCTGGTTTGTGGGTGCCAGAGCTGGTTTACAAAACCAGAGCTGGTCTGCAGTTACAGGTAAGCAGGAAACAGCCCTCTGGAACACATCAGTGTGGACAAGCCACAGCTAGTGGCCAGTGTGTGGGTGTGTAGTAAGAATGGGGGTGCTTGTGGAGTTGGAGGCCTGGAGTTAAAAATGCCCTGCACATAGGATCAGAAAGGCCTTGGTTTTGGGAGGGCTGCAGCACTGGGAGAACTACAGAAGAATAGTTGTTTGGGGGTGGGGCAGAAGAGCAAGAAAACAGAGGGAATTAAGGGGGCAAGTATTTTGGATGATACCAAACCTAGTATGATGTACCAATGGATGTACCTATGAAGAGGGCCACAGAAAGCTTATTTCCAGGCCACATCAGGATTGCACATTTGATGAAGACAGTTGTTCTTGGCTCTTGCCTGGAGCTGAGCACTGAGGATATCTTCATAGCCACACCCCTAAGAACCAGAAATCACAGGCACTTCCTCCTTCAATGCCCCTCCAGTGTCTTCTACTGAGAGTATAACATTGTGTTCACTCTGAAGGAGAGATACTTAAAAAATTCATCTATTATCAGAGAGCATGTTTTGAGGGGTGAATTTAGAGTAAAGAGGCAATACATTAATAATTGGCTTCATGTCCTTTATCAGTTTAAGGGATTCACTTATATTCTTAGTATGCATGGATAGTAGGCACCCCACCTGCCAGGGTTATTGTTAGCTCACCCAAGGAATAGTATCATCTTGTTATTTCTCTGGTAAATTAATGATTAAAGCATCAGGACTGGCCTTTGCAGGAGCTTTAATAGACTTCTTAGGATTCTTGGTGGACTCAGGGTTCCCTGGTCTGAACTGAGTTTATTATTATTATTATTATTATTATTATTATTATTATTTTCAGTTAGCCACTGTATAGTACATTAGTTTTTTATGTAGTGTTCAATGATTCATTAGTTGCATATAACACCCAGTGCTGAGTTTTGCTGCAAAACCCAGGCTTTGGCACAAGGAGTTGTCATGGGGCTAGGGCAGAGAGCTTGTGAACCCTGCATTCTAGTCCTACCCCGGGCTTGTGTGCTTCACCTGTAAGGAGAACCTTGGCGTATGGTGAGATTGCCTCTCTCACCATAGTGTTGTCCTTGAGAACAGAGTACTTTATACCTTAAATGCTGCTCTGCATTCCTGGTAGCTGCTCCTAAACTAAAGAGAGAGAGAATGTGCTTGGATTTCATTCAAAATCATGCCTAACAGAGCCCTGACCATGAAGGAGCAGGGCCAAAGATTCCTGTGTTAGTCTAACAAAGTGTACAAGTTTACCATTGTTGTCAATCTGAGTGTTTTAATTGTACTTTTCTCAATTGTACTTCTCTCTTTGGTCTTAGGCTCCAAAATGGAGAAAAATTGATGGGGGAAATGGCATATATATTTTTTTCCCATTCTTAAGGGGCAAACAATCCATTCTTTAGTGATTAAACTTGTAACTTACATTGAGAAGGAGAGGTATTTTAATTAAGAAAAAAAACCTTTCTCTTTCTGTGTGCCCATATTCAATAGAATAAGATATCACTAAATCAGGAGAAAAAATACTTGAAAAGTTGCTCATCCTTGTACTCTTGTACTCTCTTTCTGGTACTAGCAATGTATAAAGCATATTCACCTCTTGTGCTCAGAAACCACAGGAAAAAAATTAACCTGCAGCCTTCTATTCACACATAGGACTGGACTGGCTTCTTATCCCAGGCACCCTGAGACTTTATACATGAGGACTTGTGTATGAATAGGGAGATTGTCCTTTAAATGCTGGTTGGACCTGTTCCCTGGTCCAGCTCTCTTCACTACCACTCTGGCAATGGTGAAATACAAATGTGAAATCTGAAACTTGTTCACTAACAGGAGGAACAACTCTCCAGGCCTGCCACTTGGGAAGCTGTAACCCCTGGGCATCCAAGCAGGCACTGTGACTTGCTAAAAATCACAGAGAATCAGTTGTTGTGAAAACAGACACCTCCAATCTGTGGCTTCTGAAGTTGGCCTGTGTGGCTGTGATGTCTCTCCCCTGCAAGAAGGAGAATTTTGGGGTCCCCCATGAGGCATGAGCTGGGAGGGACCCGCCAAGTGTTGCATCCTCCCAGTGACAACAGGAGTGACCCCTGCCCTGTCACTCCTGAACCCAAGCTAAAGAGCAAAAGTGGAGAAAGTAGGAAGCATAAACAGCACAAACATGCAACATTACTTGTTGTGTCCCACATATCAACCTGTCATGCTCTGGCAGAAGATGCAGAGCAAGCGTAAAAGTTTAGGAGTGCCTGAAAATTCAAGTAGTTGTTTCTCTCTGGTCCAAATGAGGAAAGAGGGGATGGGTATGGGGTAAAATCTGTGTTTATGCGTGGGGAGCATTTGTACTTTGGGCAAACCTGACAACTACTGCACCACAGAAACCTTCCCCGTACCCTTTACCTACTCTCAATCACAATGTAATACAATTTCTGAGGATGCCTGGGCTCCATCGCATTAAGCTCCAGTTTTCCCTCAAAAATTTTATGGGTATGAAGTTTCCCTTTCCCTTTCTGTTTCTATTTACTACAAATACCCCAAACCACACTCAGGGATATCATGGCCAGCCTAAGACTTCACTCAGGCCCTGTTTCCCTGCCATCCACAAACGGCACCTTCTGACTGGCTCAGGGGAATTTAATCTCAAGAGAGGAACTGGTAGGGGCAATCCTCTCCCTAGAGAGTGCTCTAAACAGCATCTCTCTGGGACCATAAAATGAACCAGGGACTAATGGACTAAGCCATCCTCTGGAAGGGTGTACTGTATGCCAGCAAAGCTTGTGGCAGGGAAGACTGTCCCAGTTATTAGCTCAGCAGGGAAATTTGCAGGACCTGTCCCTCTGCCCTCCTGGTCTGATGGAGGTCAAACCTCTTCATGTCCTGAAGACAGTTTAACTTTTCAGAAAGATATATGCTACATTTCACTTGTTTTTTATCTGTGTGATCTGGTGAAAATAGAAACCACCATCTATCCACACTTATTTTCAATTTTTTTTCCACTTCCACTAGAAGTGTGGTCTGCAGGGCACTCACATGGGCCTGGGCTTTGGCTCTGAGGTCTCTGTAATTTTAACTGTGAACTCAGACTCAGCACAGAGCATAGGGCCTGGAGTAAAAAGAGGTTCACAAGGCAGGTGCCTACCATAGTCAGAAGAAAACCTTTTCCTGCAGCCTGCTCAGCAAGGAAGTTACTAGTTTTCACATAATTTATCCCACACGTGCAAATGCAAGGTCCCTATTTCAAAGCCCAGTGGACTCATATGGTCATTTTTCTTCCTCAGCATCTCCCAAAGTCTCCAGTTCCCAGCTGAGGAGACCTCTTTAGTTCCCAGCCACCTGCTGCATTTGGCCTCAGCCCATCTTCCATATGACTCATTTTTCCAAGAAAAAGTACTTTCCCAAAGGTCTACTATGGGCTGGTATACAACCTTGGAGTGGGATCTTGAAAGATGAAGAAGTATTGAGTAAAAGAGGAACTGTGGACAGGAATTGGTTGGAATTTTTTGGTAGTGGAACAGTCTAAACCAGTTAGCATATTTGAGTACTTGACTCATCAAGTGGTATTTGCAATAACTGCTCATTGTTTTTTCATTTTCCCAGCAACAGGTAACTAGTCCAGAACCTTCCTTAAATATTAGACTTCTGACACATAATTATGCCCACAAGTGGTTCACATCAGAATCAGACAGGCTCCTGGTCTATCAAAATGAAAAGCAGGATCTTGCTTGAGATGCATGTTACTAATATCAATGAAAAAAGTATATTTATAGCATATGAAGAAGTAGTTGGAAAATATGACCCAGAATACAGAAAGCAATAGTACATTAAAATAAAGAAATAGAAAAAAAAAATTGAAGATTTTGATTTATTATTCACTTTAAAGAAAAGCTAATTGGCTAAAAATTGTCAAAGACTTTGCAAGCCTTATTGTTTAAGGGTTCTTTGACTCCAAACATGTTTTTCCATTACTTAATTTAAAAAATCCATATGTAGGGGTGCCTGGGTGGCTCAGTTGGTTAAGTGTTTGCCTTTGGCTCAGGTCGTGATCCCAGGGTCCTGGGATAGAGCCTCACATCTGGCTCCCTGCTCTGCAGGAAGTCTGCTTCTCCCTCTCACTCTCCCTCTGCTCCTCCCCCACCTCCCTGCTCATGCTTTCTCTCTCACTCTCTCACGTGCACTCTGTCTCAAATGAATAAATAAAATCTTTAAATAAAAGTAAAAAATCCGTATGTATATACTCATGAAGCCCATACCACATCAGAATAGTGACCATATCCATCACTTCCAAAAGTTTCTTTGCTCACCTGTGTATTGCTTTCCTACCCATCCCCATTCCTACCTCTAGACAACCACCAATATGCTCTCTCTCACTATAGATTAGTTTGCATTTTGTTGAATTTTGTATAAATGGAATCATACACTATATTTTCTTTTTTGTCTTTTTAAACTCAGCATAATTATTTGAGATTTTTCCATGCTGTTATTTGATGTAATAATATGTTTATTTTGTTATTGTATTGTATTTCATCATATGGTTATTTTAAGTTTTTTCCAGTTTTTGCCTATTACAAATAAAGATGCTATTAATATTCATGTACAAGTCCTTGTGTAGACATATGCTTTATTTTTTCTCAGATAAAAACTTAAGAACAGCAGTATGGTAACTGTATATTTAACATTTTAGGAAACTGCTAAACTGTTTCCAAATATCCATAGCCACATATACTCATGGAGCCTTGGTATGGTCAGTCTTTTTAATTTGAACCATTGTAATAGGTGTGTTGTGGTATATCATTTTAGTTTTAACTAGCATTTCCCTAATTATAATGTTGAGCATCTTTTCATGTGCTTAATTACCATCCATTTATTTTATTTGGTGAAGAGTCTGTTCTAATATTTGCCCATTATAATTGTGTTGTTTGCTTAGTACTTATTGATTTTTAAGGATTCTTTATACATTTAAATTATAAGATCTTTGATGGTTATATGTTTCATGGATATTTTCTTGCATTCTGTGTCTTACCTTTCATTTCCGTAACAGTATCCTTATTTGAACAAATTATTTTAATTTAGATGAAGTCCAATTTATTGATTTTGTTTATTGTACTTAATATTTTTTACAACCTATTTAAAATATTTTTGCCAAGTCCAAATTCACTTAGATTTTGTCCTATTTTTTTATTCTAAAAGTTTTATAGTTTTAGCTCTTATATTTAAGTCTAATATCAATTTCTACTTAATTTTTGTATATGGTATAAGGTAAAGATTATCATTTCTTTTAACTTATAGCTATCTAATTGTTCCAGCACCAATCCCTGATAACACTATCTTTTTTCCACTGAATTAGCTTTGCACCTTTGTTGACAAGCAAATACTATATCCATATGGGTCTATTTCTGGATTCTCTCTTCTGCAAAATTCCCCTGTTTGCCTATCTTTATGCCAGTGCCACACTTTTTTGTATATTATAGCTTTATAGTAAGTCTTGGAAGCTGTCAATGTAAGTCCTACAGCATTGTTATTCTTTTTGTTTTTGTTTTTGTTTTATTATGTTCAGTTAGCTACCATATAGTACATCATTAATTTTTGATGTGGTGTTCAATGATTCATTAGGTGTCTATAACACCCAGTGCTCATCACAACACATGCCCTCCTTAATACTTTTGGATATTCTAAGTCCTATGAATTTCCACATAAATCTTAGAAATAGCTTGTCATTGTTGGGAGACAATTCTTTATAAGTCTCATATTTCTCCTTGAATTCTGATCAGAGGAATTAACAGCATTTGTTTCACACTATTCTCCAATGCTATCTATGTAACAAAGAGCCTTGGAAGAAAATAGGTATAGTATTTCACTCTGGGACAGAAGGTTTATTTGTTTGCTGTTCAGGAACAAAGATAGTATTTCCCTCTGAGGGAGTTTGCTAAAATCCCTTTAAAATATTGGAGTTTTCCACATGGTGACATAAACCCACTGTGTGCTTATCATACACCTACAGTGCTTCTCATCACCAGAACTTGATAAATCATGATAGTTGATGGAATTTACTCATTTAGGATCCTGGGGTGTGGGGCATCAATGAAGTTTACACTGAAAATTGATTACACTTTGCTACTTAGAGTCTTATTAAAGGTACAAATTGCATAGACTTGACCTCAGCCCTTGTCAGCCAGATTAATCAGAGTGACTAAATGACATATTTCTATCAGTGAGTTAAAGATGACCTGTATATTGGCTCTAAGGCTGTTTACGTTTTCACAACAGGCTAGGATTATCACCAAACCCAAATTTTTGCACATACATTTGCTTTAAATATAGATGATATATATATATTACTATTTAGAGCTTGCCTACTTTGTATATCCCCCAAACTACACCAAACATATGATAGGCATAGTTGAGACAAACTCAGAGGCTATAAAACACCACTGCTTGCCTTCAGAGCTCTCTGACCCAGAGACTCCTCTAGCGGCTGAGCCATATCACTTAAACAAGAAAGCCCCTTTCCTATTTCCCTATTTCACCAAGAGTTGCCTAGCCCCTTCTTTTTCTGGGTAGTGCCCTTCTATAGCTGTCTTTGAAAGGTCTCCTTTTTTTTTTAAGCATCTGAATTAGTGATTTATTGCTGCATATTAGCAGATTACAAAAAAAAGTGTTTTTTTTAATTCTTGCGTCTTGCAAATTATTTTATTTTATTTTATTATTTTTTTGATGTAGTGATCCAAGATTCATTGAAAGGTCTCCTGTTTCGACAGACTCCCCTTTTCAAGCAATCTGTCAAAGCATCTCCCAAACAAAGCGTGTTGGGTACTACTGCCATCGTGTGGTCGTGTCTTTTTCCTTGATTAGACCAGAACCTAGAATTCATCAAAAATTATGAAAAGGATGGGAGTTTGATCATGAAGGACAAATTGGCATGCAGTCTATTCAGGTAGTAGGACAGTTAATTGGAAAATCAATCTTGGATAGCCATAAGTGTTAAGACACAAAATTTGGAATGTCTCTGTGTCAGTTTGACTTGCTTTTGATCTTTGCTATACTAACCAATATACTTTTTATGGTCTGCCCTTGTGCCTCAGTAACCTGACCAAACTGTAGGTCCAGCATTTGAGTGAACTCACACCATTAGTATGGATTCTTGAGGTCAGAGGCACTGAGCTGCGCAGGTAAGGAGGTCAAACCCCTCACCTGGGTGCCCCAATAGGTAGGTATTGAATGTTGTAGGATTTGTGCACCTGATTAGAAAAAAGAAGGCAAGTGCATACCTCTGGAATAAAAATGGGCTCAGCCAGCTAAAGTACTACTTAAAGTGACTAGAGGCAAGGACATTTATAGCCTTGTCACTCCCAGGATTCTGAAGGAGGTACTCGTCCTGCTGAACAGGTGTTCCAAATCATGAGACTTGTGCTGCCTTGCTGGCAGCAACTTCTGGAGAGGATGCAGTGGCCAAATTCCTGGGGGAGACAAGATGGAGGGGAGGATAAGTACTTTCTAGAAGAAAAGCCAGCACAGTGCCACCGCAATAAGGCCCAGGATAATTTGCCAGTAACCACATATATCCAGAGGAGAAATTGCTGGATCATATGGTATTTCTATTTTTTAAATTTTTAAGGGAGCTCCATATTGTTTTTCATAATGGCTGTACCAAATTTATATTCCCACCAACAACGCACAAGGGTTCCCTTTTCTCCACAGCCTTGCCAACACTTGTTTTCTTGTCTTTTTTGATAATAACCATTCTAATAGGTGTGGGTGATAGCTAATTTCTGTATACATTTATACAGAAATGTATAAAGACAAAAGATAAAGGAAGAGATAAGAGGGAGGGGTTGAATCCTCTTTTGAAGGAGGAGAAGAGTCCTCTCCTTGTGCTGGGGCATAATCTTTCTTTAAGGACACAGGCCAGAAACCAAATGAAAAAGGAGCTCCTTGGCTATATAGAATGTATCTGGCAGGGAGCAAGGTCCATCCAATGGGGATCCCAAACTGGATTATCTCTGGTAAATTGGTGGAGAAATTGCAATGCTTACTAGGGTTAGATTACAACCCCAGGCCGACTTTCCCTTTTGAGGCAGCCTTATCTTCCATCACTTATCTCTGATCACTATCAGTAATAGGGATCCAATCTCATGTAAGGTTCTTGCAACTGTCAAAAGTCATCAGCCTGTTACCACTAAACTGTGGTTTGGGTTCCAAAAAATAGCATTGGCTGACTCTGCCAGGTCACAGGTGCCAATATCTTCTTAATCCCATGAAGCACTCATGCTGTAAAGGAACCCCATCCCACCCATCCTGGTGGTGACCAAATTGAGAGGAGAATTGATGAAAGGGGTAATTACCCATTGACTATTAAAATCAGCCCAGGTTTTTTTTCTTTTAACTCAAATACAACTTTATTGTTTTTTCTCAACTTTATTGAGATATTATTGACATATAACACATGTAAGTTTAAAGTATACAATGTCATAATTTGATGCATGTATATATTGTGAAATGATTACCATAATAAGGTTAGTGAACACCTCCATCCCCACATGCAATTTCCATCTTTTGTGGCAATAACGTTTAAGATCTACTCTCTTAACAACTTTCAAGAATATAGTACAAGATCGTTAATTATAATCACCTATGATGCATATTAGTTCCCCAGCACTGATTCATCTTATAGCTAGAAGTTTGTACTCTTTGACCAACATTTCCCCATTTCCCCCACAACCTAGGCACTGGAAACCACCATTCTGGTCTCAGTTTCTATGAGTTTGGCTTTTTTTAGATTCCACATATAATTGGGAATATAAATATGTGAATTTCTATGTCTGATTTATTTCACTTAGCATAATACCTGCAAGTCTATCCATGTAGTCACAAAAAGCAGGATTTCCTTTTTTCAATGGTTGAATAATATTCAGTGTACATACATATATGAAGCATTTTCTTTATCCATTCATCTGTTAATAGACAGTTTGTTTCCATGTTTTGGCTACTGTGAAAAGTGCAGTGAACATGAGAGTAAGGATATCTCTTCAAAAGAGTGGTTAAGTTTTCTCCAGACATATATCCAGAAGAGAAATTGCTGGATAATATGGTATTTCTATTTTTTAAAATTTTAAAGGGGCTCCATATTGTTTTTCATAATGGCTGTATGAAATTTATATTCCCACCTACAATGCACAAGGGTTTCCTTTTCTCCACAGCCTTGCCAACACTTGTTTTCTTGTCTTTTTGATGATAACCATTCTAACAGGTGTGGGTGATAGCTAATTGTGGTTTTGACTTTCATCTTCTGTTGATTAATGATGTTGAGCATCTTTTCATGTAACTGCTGGCCATTGGATGTCTTCTTTGGAAAAAAATGTCTATTTAGGTCCTCTGTCCATTTTTTCATCATATTTTTTTGTTTTTGTTTGCTATTGAGATGTGTGATTCCCATGTATGTTTTGGATATTAATTCATTATAAGATAGATGGTTTGCAAATATTTTATATCATTCCATAGCTTGCCATTAAATTAATTAATTAATTAATTATTTTTTGTTGTGCATAAGCTTTTTAGATAGAGGTAATCTTACTTTGTAATTTGTACTATTGTTACTTATGTTTTAGGTGTCATACCCCCAAAATTGTTGCCAAAACCAAAGTCAAGGAGATTGCTCCTTATGTTTTATTGTAGTACTTTTACAATTTCAAGTCTTACATTTAAGTCTTAATCCCAACATTCCTCAAGTTCATAAAATCCATCTATGAAAAACCCACAGTGAATATCATCCTCAATGGGGAAAAGCTGAGAGCCTTTCCCTTAAGATCAGGAACATGTCAAGGATGCCCACTTTCACCACTATTGTTCAACATAGTACTAGAAGTCCTAGCAACAGCAATCAGACAACAAAAAGAAATAAAAGGTATTCAAATTGGCAAAGAAGAAGCCAAACTCTCTCTTTTCGCAGACGACATGATACTTTATGTGGAAAATCCAAAAGACTCCACCCCCAAATTACTAGAACTCATCCAGCAATTCAGTAATGTGGCAGGATACAAAATCAATGCACAGAAATCAGTTGCTTTCTTATACACTAACAATGGAACTGTAGAAAGAGAAATTAGAGAAACGATTCCATTTACAATAGCACCAAAAACCATAAGATACCTCAGAATAAACCTAACCAAAGAGGTAAAGGATCTATACTCTAGGAACTACAAAACACTCATGAAAGAAATTGAAGAAGACACAAAAAGATGGAAAAATATTCTATGCTCATGGATTGGAAGAATAAACATTGTTAAAATGTCTATGCTACCCAGAGCAATCTCTACCTTCAATGCCATCCCGATCAAAATTCCAATGACATTTTTCAAAGTGCTGGAACAGACAATCCTAAAACTTATATGGAATCAGAAAAGACCCCGAATCACTAAGGAAATGTTGAAAAAAAAAACAAAAAACAAAGCTAGGGGCATCACGTTGCCCAATTTCAAGCTATATTACAAAGCTGTGATCACCAAGACAGCATGGTACTGGCACAAAAACAGACATATAGACCAATGGAACACAATAGAGAACCCAGATATGGACTCTCAAGTCTATGGTCAAATAATCTTTGACAAAGCAGGAAAAAAGCATGCAGTGGAAAAAAGACAGTCTCTTCAATAAATGGTGCTGAGAAAATTGGACAGCCACATGCAGAAGAATGAAGCTCGACCATTCTCTAACACCATTCACAAAGATAAACTCAAAGTGGATGAAAGACCTCAATGTGAGACAGGAATCCATCCAAATCCTAGAGGAGAACATAGGCGGTAACCTCTTGGACATCACCCATAGCAACTTCTTTCAAGGTACATCTCCAAAACCTAGTGAAAGAAAAGGAAAAATGAACTTTTGGGACTTCATCAAGATAAAAAAACTTCTGCACAGGGGCACCTGGGTGGCTCAGATGGTTAAGCATCTGCCTTCGGCTCAGGTCATGGTCCCGGGGTCCTGGGATTGAGCCCCACATTGGGCTCCCTGCTCGGCGGGAAGCCTGCTTCTCCCTCTCCCTCTCCCCCTGCTTGTGTTCCCTCTCTCACTGTGTATCTCTCTGTCAAATAAGTAAATAAAATCTTAAAAAACAAACAAACAAACTTCTGCACAGCAAAGGAAACAGTCAACAAAACAAACAGGCAACCCACAGAATGGGAGAAGATATTTGCAAATGACACTACAGATAAAGGGCTGGTATCCAAGATCTATAAAGAACTTCTCAAACTCAATACCCAAAAAACAAATAATCAAGTCAAAAAGTGGGCAGAAGATATGAAAAGACACTTCTCTAAAGAAGACATACAAATGGCTAACAGACACATGAAAAAATGTTCATCATCATTCGCCATCAGGGAAATCCAAATCAAAACCACATTGAGATACCACCTTACACCAGTTAGAATGGCAAAAATGGACAGAGAAAGAAACAACAAATGTTGGAGAGGTTGTAGAGAAAGGGGAACCCTCTTACACTATTGGTGGGAATGCAAGTTGGTATAGCCACTTTGGAAAACAGTGTGGAGGTGCCTCAAAAATTTAAAAATAGAGCTACTCTATGACCCAGCAATTGCACTCCTGGATATTTACCCCAAAGACACAGATGTAGTGAAAAGAAGGGCCATATGCACCCCAATGTTCATAGCAGCAATGTCCGCAATAGCCAAACTGTGGAAAGAGCCGAGATGCCCTTCAACAGCTGAATGGATAAAGAAGATGTGGTCCATATATACAATGGAATATTACTCAGCCATCAGAAAGGATGAATACCCAACTTTTATATCAACATGGATGGGACTGGAGGAGATTATGCTAAGTGAAATAAGTCAAGCAGAGAAAGTCAATTATCATATGGTTTCACTTATTTGTGGAACATAAGGAATAGCATGGAGGACCTTAGGAGAAGGAAGGGAAAAATGGGGGGGGAGAATTGGAGGGAGAGATGAACCATGAGAGACTATGGACTCTGAGAAACAAACAGGGTTTTAGAGGGGAGGGGGGAGGGGGAATTGGTTAGCCCGGTGATGGGTATTAAGGAGGGCACGTACTGCATGGAGCACTGGGTGTTATATGAAAACAATGAATTGTGGATCACCACATCAAAAACTAATGATGTGTTGTATGGTGACTAACATAACATAATAAAATTAAAAAAAAAAAAGTCTTAATCCCTTCTTGAGTTAATTTTTATGAGTGGTGTAATAAAAGCGTCCAATATTGTTCATTTGCATGTGAATACTTGGTTTTCCCAACACAATTTATTGAAGAGACTAGACTTTTCCCATTGAGTATTCTTGGACCCCCAGCAAATATTAGTTGACCATATATGTGTAGGCTTATTTCTGGGATCTCCATTTTGTTCCATTTACCTATGTATCTGTTTTTATGCCAGTACTATACCATGTTGGTAACTATAGGTTTGTAATAAAGTTTGAGATCCAGAATTGTGCTTCCCCCAGGCTTGTTCTTTCCTCTAAGAATTACTTTGGCTACTTGGGGTCTTTTGTGTTTCCATATAAATTTTGTGATTTTTCCCCCCTATTTCTCTAAAAATAACCATTGGGATTTTCATAGGGGTTGCATTGATTCTATAGATGGTTTGGGTAGTATGGACATTTTAACAATATTAATTCTTCCAATCCATGAATTTGGGATATCTTTTCCTTTCTTTGTGTGTTCTTCAATTCTTTTCATAAACATCATGCCATTTATAGTGTACGGATCACTCACCTACTTGATTAAATTTATTCTTAAGTATTTTATTATTTCTAATGCTGTTGTAAATGAGATTCTTTTCTTTTTTTCTCTTTCAGAATGTTTGTTGTTAGGGTATAGAAATGCAACTGATTTTTAAAAAAAATTTTATTTATTTATTTGACAGAGAGATAGAGAGCCCAAGTAGGCAGAGCAGCAGGCAGAGGAAGAGGGAGAAGCAGGCTCTCTGTTGAGCAGGGAGCCCGACGTGGGGCTCAATCCCAGGACCCTGGGATCATGACCTGAGCTGAAGGCAGCCGCTTAACCAACTGAGCCACCCAGGCGCCCCAATGCAACTGATTTTTGTACGTTGGTTTTGTACCCTGTAACTTTACTGATTTTGCTTATTAGTTTTAACAGTATTTTGGTGGAGTCTTTAGGGTTTTTTATATATAAGATTATGTGATGTGCAAATAGAGACAGTTTTTTACTTCCTTTTTCCTATTATTTTCTGGCCTAATTGCTCTGGTTAGTATGTTGAATAAGAATGGATAGAGTGGGCACTCCCGACCATAGCAGAAAAGCTTTTAACCTTCCAACATTGACTATGATGTTAGCTGTTTGCTTATCATATAAAACTTTTATTATGATGAAATGTGTTCCTTTTATCCCATGTCTTGAGAGATTTTATCATGAAAGAATTATGGGATTCTGTCAAGTTCTTTTTCTGCATCTATTGAGATAATCATATAATTTTTTTTAAAGATTTTATTTATTTATTTGAAAGAGCGAGAGAGGGAGAGTGAGCACAGAGGGAGAGGGAGGAGCAGACTCCCCGCTGAGCAGGGAGCCCGATGTGGGGCTCGATCCCGGGAGCCTGAGATCATGACCTGAGCCGAAGGCAGACGCTTAACCGACTGAGCCACCCAGGTGCCCCATATAATATTTAACTTATCTTCTATTAATGTTGTGTATCATACTTATTGTTTTGCATAAGTCAAATCATCCTCATGTCCCAGGGATGAATCCCATGGATTATGGTGTATAACGCTTTTCACGTGGTGTTGAATTTTATTTGCTTGCATTTTTTTTCTTTCTTTTTTTTTTTTTTTTAGTGAATGGTCAGCTTACTAAAGATTTTATTCAGGATTTTAACTCCAAAGGGAGCTGGATCCAATATCTTCACCTGCATCCATTATCTTGACCCACATCTCCAATGGTGGGTTCATCTTTAAGCACAAAGGATGTTAGCAATAAATTTTATTGGGGAAAGAGGGTTCAAAATATGAGACTCGTCAGAAATAGCATACAAACTTCTCCACCTTTGCATGAATAGAGTAGGATTCTCCAACAAGTCCAGCAGCCTAACACTTTTTGATTTGCATCCAAGGTCATTAAAGTCCTCAGCTCTTGTTCCTGCACCAAACACCCTCCCTCCACTTCATAGAAGATTCTGAGGCCTAATCAGACTAAAAAGTGAGCTAATACCGCCAACAAAATATTATTTACTTGCTTTAGTGCTTGCCCAAGTATGTTTAAAAAACAAAGTGGGAAATTTTCTTGACTATAAATAGGGTTCTTTGATTATTTTGGTGTTTGCTTGCTAATAAAGATTTGTAGATGGGGCAAAATTTGGTCTGAGATTTCAGTTCACCTGAAGCAAGGCTATGACCAAAAAAACCTGAAAAAATATGAATAACCAAACTAGCTTGGATAAATCTGCAACAGAAAGGTCTATTTTACTTGTTGCCAATATAATTCTCATATAATACACAAATCAGTATTGTTTCATCAAACACTTAACTTCTTTGAAACATGTTTTAAATTGTAGAAAGAAATTGTTAGCAAATATTATTTTTAGGTCCTGAAATAATTACTATCTAAGGTTATCTTCAATGAATGACCTTACTATATTCTAAAACAACTTTATACAAATTTTGTTTTTTTATTTTTTTAAGATTTTTACTTATGTATTTGACAGAGAGAGAGAGAGAGCACAAGCAGGGGGAGCAGCAGGCAGAGGGAGAGGGAGAAATAGACTCCCCTCTGAGCAGGGAGCCTGATGTGGGGCTTGATCCCAGAACCCGAGATCATGACCTGAGCTGAAGGCAGACACTTAGCCAACTGAGCCACACAGGTGCCCCAAATTTTGTTTTTTAAACTACAGAGGTCAGATGCTGTAGTGAACTAAAGTCAGGCATAGACAATAGGAAAAAAAGAATGCAAGAAAATAGACTACATTAAGAGAGCTTAATTCTATCAAGGGGGAAAAAAAAAACCCAAACTAATCTCAACAAGAAATATAATAAATTTGAGTCCTAAATAGCTCCCAAATTGTCAATTCAGTTTAATACTTGTTTTATTTTTTTTCATACCTTTACTTTTTTTAAATTTTATTTTATTCTATTATTTTAGTCCCCATACAGTACATCATTAGTTTTTGATGTAGTGTTCCATGATTCATTGTTTTCGAATAACACCCAATGCTCCATGCAATACATGCTCTCCATAATACCCATCACCAGGCTAACCCATCCCCCCACCCCCCTCCCCTATGGAGCAGGGCTCCCAGTCCTACCTCCAGGTCGGGGCATGTCTCTGACCTTTGTGCTTCTAAAACCACCAGCCATTCCCAGTTCGTACGCGAGACCCTGCCACTCCGGTTTCCATCAGGTGGGCTGCCCTAAAGTCCTTTCCCTGCCTCTACTAGTCTGCGAGCCTGTACCCCATCCCCAGCATGGGTGGCTACCACTCACCAGCAGTGTAGGATCCGCACAGCCAGGCTCCCTCCTGCTGCCATTTATCCTCTGATATCTGCCTGCTGAATTACACCTCCCCGCTTTGTACCTCGAAACCAAGTACCTGCGATCTTCTGTTTGTAGAGATCCAGATCTTCTTACATCTCAGGCTGATTTCGTGGGTGCTCAGAGTGGTCTGGTAGATATCTAGCTCAATTCCGGGGACCATTTGGAATAGGGTCCCCTACTCCTCCACCATCTTTTCCCCCAATCAAATAATTGACTTTCTCTGCTTGAATTTATTTCACTTAACATAATCTCCAGTCCCATCCATGTTGATGTAAAAGTTGGATATTCATCCTTTCTGATGGCTGAGTAATATTCCATTGTATATATGGACCACATCTTCTTTATCCATTCGTCTGTTGAAGGGCATCTCAGCTCTTTGAACATAAGGAATAGCATGGAAGACATTAGGAGAAGGAAGGGAAAAATGAAGGGGGGCAAATCAGAGGGCGAGACGAACCATGAGAGACTGTGGACGAGATATGTCATTTGCAAATATCTCTTCTCATTCCATAGGTTTCCTTTTAGTTTTGTTCATTGTTTCTTTCACTGTGCAGAAGTCTTTTATTTTGATGAGTCCCAAAATTTATTTTTGATTTAGTTTCCCTTGCCTCAGGAGACATATCTAGAAAAAAGTTGCTAAGGCTTGTGTCAAGGAAGTTGATGCCTATGTCTCTTCTAGGATTTTTGTGGCTTCAGGTCCATGATTAGGTCTTTAATCCATTTTGAATTTATTTTTGTGTACAGTCTAATAAAGTGTTTCTGTTTCTTTCTTTTATATGTTGCTGTCCAGTTTTCCCAACAAAATTTGCTGAAGATACCTTTTTCCCAGTCAATATTCTTCCTTGTTTTGCTGAAGATTAATTGATGATATAGTTGTGGGTTCATTTCTGGCAAAGGATCAGAGAAAAATCTCCAGGAAAAAAAATGACACAACAAGTAATAAAACTTAAAATAAAATAAAAATAAATAAAATAAAATTACTAACATTTAAAAAAAGAAAATTTTGGTTAAAAAATTAAAGCCCACACTAAAAATAACACTTTTAAAACTTAAAGAAAAAAGATATATGAATATTATATGAGGAAGTATTATTGATTTTATATTTATTAATAGAAAAAGGGAAAGCTATTTAATTTCTAAATAGGAAAGAAATATCCAATTACCACAAATTGGCCCCACAGCTATAAAAAGGAAGGAAGGAAGGAAGGAAATGAGGAATGGAGACAGGGAGGGAGTGAAGGAGGTGGGTGGAAGAGAGAAAAGAAAGTGACAGAATAAGGAAAGAAAAGAAAGAAGAAAGAAAGAAAGGAAAAAGAAAGAAAGAAAGAAAGAAAAAAGAAAGAAAGAAAGAAAGAAAACCATATATATATATATATATTATTCAGTCATAAAAAGGAATGAAATCTTGCCATTTACAACAACATGGATGGAGCTAGAAAGTAAAATGCTAAGTGAAATAAGTCAGTCAGAGAATGAAAAATAACATGATTTCACTCATATGTGGAATTTAAGAAACTAAACAAATGAGCAAAGGGTAAAAATGGAGAGACAAATCAATAAACAGTCTCAATTATAGAGAACAAACTTATGGTTACCAGAGAGGAGGGTGGTCAGGAATGGGTTAAATGGGTGATGGGGATTAAGGTGTGCAGTTGTTGTTATAAGCATCAGGTGATGTATGAATTGTGTAATCACTATATTATACCCTTGAAACTAATATAACATGGCATTTTTTTATTATGTTACGTTAGTCACCTTACTTCATTAGATTTTGATGTAATGTTCCATAATTCATTACTTGCGTATAACACTATATGTTAAATAACTGGAATTAAGAGGCAACGCACAGAATGGGAGAAGATATTTGCAAATGATACTACAGATAAAGGGCTGGTATCCAAGATCTATAAAGAACTTCTCAAACTCAACACCCATAAAACAAATAATCAAGTAAAAAAAATGGGCAGAAGACATAGACAGACACTTCTCCAAAGAAGACATACAAATGGCTAACAGACACATGAAAAAATGTTCATCATCATTAGCTATCAGGGAAATTCAAATCATTGAGATACCACCTTACCTCAGTTAGAATGGCAAAAATGGACAGGGAAAGAAACAACAAATGTTGGAGAGATTGTGGAGAAAGGGGAACCCTCTTACGCTGTTGGTGGGAATGGAAGTTGGTATAGCCACTTTGGAAAACAGTGTGGAGGTGCCTCAAAAAATTAAAAATAGAGCTCCCCTATGACCCAGCAATTGCACTACTGGGTATTTACCCAAAGACACAAATGTAGTGAAAAGAAGGGCCATATGCACCCCAATGTTCATAGCAGCAGTGTCTGCAATAGCCAAACTATGGAAAGAGCCGAGATGCCCTTCAACAGATGAATGGATAAAGAAGATGTGGTCATATATACAATGAAATATTACTCAGCCATTAGAAAGGATGAATACCCAACTTTTACATCAACATGGATGGGACTGGAGGAGATTATGCTAAGTGAAATAAGTCAAGCAGAGAAAGTCAATTATCATATGGTTTCACGTATTTGTGGAACATAAGGAACAGCATGGAGGACATTAAGAGAAGGAAGGGAAAAATGAAGGGGGGGGGATTCGGAGGGAGAGATGAACCATGAGAGACTATGAACTCTGAGAAACAAACAGGGTTTTAGAGGGGAGGGGGGAGGGGGGATGGGTTAGCCTGGTGATGGGTATTAAGGAGGGCACATACTGCGTGAAACACTGAGTGTTATACGAAAACAATGGATCATGAATCACCACATCAAAAACTAATGATGTATAGTGACTAACATAACATAATAAAATTTTAAAAATTAAAAAAAAAAGAAGAAGATGTGGTCCATATATACAATGGAATATTACTCAGCCATCAGAAAGGATGAATGCCCAACTTTTACATCAACATGGATGGGACTGGAGGAGATTATGCTAAGTGAAATAAGTCAGGCAGAGAAAGTCAATTATCATATGGTTTCACTTATTTGTGGAACATAAGGAACAGCATGGAGGACGTTAGGAAAAGGAAGGGAAAAGTAAAGGGGGGGGCGGAAATAGGAGGGAGAGATGAACCGTGAGAGACTATGGACTCTGAGAAACAAACTGAGGGTTTTAGAGGGGAGGGGGGTGGGGAATGGGTTAGCCCAGTGATGGGTATTAAGGAGGGCACATACTGCATGGAGCACTGGGTGTTATACGAAAACAATGAATCATGGATCACTACATCAAAAACTAATGATGTATTGTATTGTGACTAAAATAACATAATAAAATAAAATTTTAAAAAACTGGAATTAAAAACTTTTTTAAAACAACAAGAAACAACAAGTGTTGGCAAAGATGGACTAAATTCCCCAATCAAAAGACAGGTGACAGAAGAGATTAAAAAACAAGACCTATATATATATGCTGCCTACAACAGACTCATTTCAGACATAAAGACACCTAAAAACTGAAAGGGAGGGGATGGAGAAAAGGGAACCCTTGTGCACTGCTGGTGGGAATTCAAGCTGGTACAGGCACTCTGGGTAACAGTATGGTGGTTCCTCAAAAATTTAAAAATAGAACTACCCTATGATCTAGTAATTCCACTACTGGGTATTTACCCCCAAAACTACAAAATCGCTAATCAGAGGGATACATACACCCCTATATTTATTGCAGCATTATTTATAATAGCCAAATTATGAAAACAGCCCAAGTGTGCATCAACTAATGAATGGATAAAGATGTGGTATATTTACACAATGGAATATTATGCTATGAAAAGAATGAAATCTTGTCATTTCCAACAATATGGATGGAGTTAGAAAGTATAATTCTAAGTAAAATAAGTCAGAGAAAGACAAATACCATATGAGTTCACTCATATGTGAAATTTAAGAAACAAAACAAATGAGCAAAGGAATAAAAAAGACTGGGAGACAAACCAAGAAAGAGACTCTTAACTATAGAGAACAAACGGATAATTACCAGGGGGGGGGGGGGGGGGTGATGGGTGAAATAGGTGGCGGGGATTTAAGAGTATACTTACCATGTTGAGCACTGAGTAGTGTATAGAATAGTTGAATAGCTATATTGTAAACCTGAAACTAATATAACAGTACATGTTAACTATTCTAGAATTAAAATAAAAAAAGGTAGGAAAAAACAATAATCAAAATATTACAACAAAGATAAACCCAGAACATGATGGTTTCTCTGTTGAACTCTATCAAACATTTAAAGAAGAATTAACATTGTGGATTTGATTTGTATTTCCCTGATGGCAAGTGATGTGAAGCATTTTTTCATATGTCTGTTGGCCATTTGTATGTCCTCTTTGGGGAAATGTCTATTCATGTCTTCTGACCATTTATGGACTGGATTATTTGTTTTCTGGACGTTGGGTTTGATAAATTCTTTATAGATCTTGAATACCAGCCCTTTATCTGTTATGTCATTTGTAAATATCTTCTCCCATTCTGGAGGTTGCCTTTTAGTTTTCTTAACTGTATTGTTTGCCATGCAGAAGATCTTTATCTTGATGAAGTCCCAATAGTTCATTTTTGCTTTTGTTTCCCTTGCCTTTAGAGATGTGTCTTGCAAGAAGTTGCTGTGGATGAGGTTGAAGAGGTTACTGCCATGTTCTCCTCTAAGATTTTGATGGATTCCTGTCTCACACTGAGTTCTTTCATTCATTTTGAGTTTATCTTTGTATATGGTGTAAGAGAATGGTCCAGTTTCATTCTTCTGCATGTGGCTGTCCAATTTTCCCAGCACCATTTATTGAAGAGACTCTCTCTTTTTCCATTGGATATTGTTTCCTGCTTTGTCGAAGATTAGTTGGCCAGAGTTGAGGGTCCATTCCTCTCTATTCTGTTCCATTGATCTATGTGTCTGTTTTTGTGCCAGTACCATGCTGTCTTGATGATCACAGCTTTGTAATATAGCTTAAAGTCAGGCATTGTGATGACTCCACCTTGATTTTCTTTTTCAACATGCTCCTGGTGATGCGGGGTCTTTTCTGGTTCCATACAAATTTTAGGATTGTTTGTTCCATCTCTGTGAAGAATGATGGTATTTTGATAGGGATTGCATTGAATGTGTAGATTGCTCTGGACAGCATAGACATTTTAACAATGTTTATTCTTCCAATCCATGAGCATGGAATGTTTTTCCATCTCTTTGTGTCTTCTTCAATTTCTTTCACATGTGTTCTGTAGTTTCTAGAGTACAAATCCTTTACCTGTTTGGTTAGGTTTATTCCTAGGTATCTTATGGTTTTTGGTGCAGTTGTAAATGGGATCAATTCCTTCTTACACCCATTAGAATGGCTAAAATTAACGAGACAGGGAACAACAAATGTTGGCAAGGATGTGGAGAAAGGTAAACCGTCTTACACTGTTGGTGGGAATGAAAGCTGGTACAGCCACTCTGGAAAACAGTATGGAGATTCCTCAAGAAGTTAAAAGTGGAGCTACCTTACTACCCAGAAATTGCACTACTGAGTATTTACCCCAAAGATATAGATGTAGTGAGTCTGTGTCCAAATTTCTCTTTTCTTATAAGGACACTAGAAATTGGTTTGGGGTCCACCCTAATTCATATATTCTCATCTTAACTTAATGACATCTTCAAAGATCCTTTTTCCCCCC
>NW_022589827.1:0-40769 GCF_004348235.1 Phoca vitulina | reverse complement strand
AAAAAAAAAAAAAGGCAGTACTGACTACCAGGGACCTAATCAATATGGACATTAGTAAGATGTCGGAACTAGAGTTGAGAATGACAATTATAAAGATACTAGCTGGGCTTGAAAAAAGCATGGAAGATACTAGAGAAACGCTTTTTGGAGAAATAAAAGAACTAAAATCTAACCCAGTCGAAATCAAAAAGGTTATTAATGAGGTGCAATAAAAAATGGAGGCTCTAACTGCCAGGATAAATGAGGCAGAAGAAAGAATTAGTGCTATAGAAGACCAAATGATGGAAAATAATGAAGCTGAGAAAAAGAGAGATAAACAACTACTGGATCACGAGGGCAGAATTTGAGAGATAAGTGATACCATAAGACAAAACAATATATATTCTAGAGGGGAGGGGGGTGGGGGGATGGGTTAGCCTGGTGATGGGTATTAAGGAGGGCATGTTCTGCATGGAGCACTGGGTGTTATACAGAAGCAATGAATCATGGAACACTACATCAAAAACTAATGATGTAATGTATGGTGATTAACATAACATAATAAAAAAAAAAAAGAAAAATTGGGATCCCAGAAGAAGAAGAAGAAGAAAGAGAGAGAGGGGCAGAAGGTATATTGGAGCAAATTATAGCAGAGAACTTCCCTAATTTGGGGAAGGAAACAGGCATCAAAATCCAGGAGGCACAGAGAACGCCCCTCAAAATCAATAAAAATAGGTCAATACTCTGACATCTAATAGTAAAACCTACAAGTCTCGGAGACAAAGAGAAAATCCTGAAAGCAACTCGGGACAAGAGGTCTGTAACCTACAAGGGTAGAAGCATTAGATTGGCAACAGACTTATCCACAGAGACCTGGCAGGCCAAAAAGGACTGGCATGATATATTCAGAGCACTAAACAAGAAAAATATGCAGCCAAGAATACTATATCCAGCTAGGCTGTCACTGAAAATAGAGAGATAAAAAGCTTCCAGGGCAAACAAAAACTAAAAGAATTTGCAAACACCAAAGTAGCCCTACTAGAAATATTGAAAGGGGTCCTCTAAGCAAAGAGAGAGCCTAAAAGTAGCATAGACTAGAAAGGAACAGAGACAATATACAGTATCAGTCACCTTACAGGCAAATCAATGGCACTAAATTCATATTTTTCAATAGTTACCCTGAATGTAAATGGGTTAAATGCCCCAATCAAAAGACACAGGCTATCAGACTGGATAAAAAAACAAGACCCATCGATATGCTGTCTTCAAGGGACTCATTTTAGACCCAAAGACACCTCCAGATTGAAAGTGAGGGGGTGGAAAACTATTTACCATGCTAATGAACACCAAAAGAAAACTGGGGTGACAATCCTCATATCAGACAAATTAGATTTTAAACCAAAGACTATAATAAGAGATGAGGAAGGACACTATATCCTACTGAAAGAGTCTATACAACAAGAATATCTAACAATTGTAAATATCTATTCACCTAACATGGGAGTAGCCAATTATATAAGCCAATTAATAACAAAATCAAAGAAACACATTGACAACAATACAATAATAGTAGGGGACTTTAACACTCCCCTCACTGAAATGGACAGATCACCTAAGCAAAAGACCAACAAACAAATAAAGACTTGGGGCGCCTGGGTGGCTCAGTCATTAAGCGTCTGCCTTTGGCTCAGGTCACGATCCCGGAGTCCTGGAATTGAGCCCTGCGTCGGGCTCACTGCTTGGCAGGAAGCCTGCTTCTCTCCCTCTCCCACTCCCCCTGCTTGTGTTCCCTCTCTCGCTATGTCTCTGTCAAATAAATAAAATCTTTTAAAAAATTAAAAAAAAATAAAGACTTTAAATGACACACTGGACTAAATGGACTTCACAGATATATTCAGAATATTCCATCCCAAAGCAACAGAATACACATTCTTCTCTAGTGCCCATGGAACATTCCCCAGAATAGATCACATCCTAGGTCACAAATCAGGTCTCAACCAGTACCAAAAGATTGGGATCATTCCCTGCATATTTTCAGACCACAATGCTTTGAAACTAGAACTCAATCACAAGAGGAAAGTTGGAAAGAACTCAAATACATGGAAGCTAAAGAGCATCCCACTAAAGAATGAATGGGTCAACCAGGAAATGAAAGAAGAAGTAAAAAAAAAAAAAAAAAAGGAAACAAATGAAAATGAAAACACAACTGTTCAAAATCTTTGGGATGCAGCAAAGGCGGTCCTAAGAGGAAAGTATATAGCAAAACAAGCCTTTCTCAAGAAACAAGAAAGGTCTCAAACACACAACCTAACCCTACACCTAAAGGAGCTGGAGAGAGAACAGCAAATAAAGCCTAAACCCAGCACGAGAAGAGAAATAATAAAGATTAGAGCAGAAATCAATGAAATAGAAACCAAAAGAACAGTAGAACAGATCAATGAAACTAGGAGCTGGTTCTTTGAAAGAATTAACAAGATTGATAAGCCCCTGGCCAGACTTATCAAAAAGAAAAGAAAAAAAGACCCAAATAAATAAAATCATGAATGAAAGAGGAGAGATTACAACCAACACCAAAGAAATAGAAACAATTATAAGAACATATGAGCAACTCTATGCCAGCAAATTAGATAATCTGGAAGAAATGGATGCATTCCTAGAGATGTATCAACTACCAAAACTGAACCAGGAAGAAATGGAAAACCTGAACACACCCATAACCACTAAGGAAATTGAAGCAGTAATCAAAAATCTCACAACAAACAAGAGGCCAGGGCCAGATGTCTTCCCAGGGGAAATCTAGCAAACATTTAAAGAAGAATTAATACCTATTCTTCTGAAACTGTTCCAAAAAATAGAAATGGAAGGAAAACTTCCAAACTCGTTTTATGAGGCCACCATTACCTTGATCCCCAAACCAAAGACCCCATCAAAAAGGAGAATGATAGACCAATATCCTTCATGAACATGGATGCAAAAATTTTCACCAAAATACTAGCCAATAGGATCCAACAGTACATTAAGAGGATTATTCACCACGACCAAGTGGGATTTATTCCTGGGCTGCAAGGTTGGTTGAACATCTGCAAATCAATCAATGTGATACAATACATTAATAAAAGAAAGAGCAAGAACCATATGATCCTCTCAAGAGATACAGAAAAAGCATTTGACAAAGTACAGCATCGTTTCTTGATTAAAACTCTTCAGAGTGTAGGGATAGAGGGTACATACCTCAATATCATAAAAGCCATCTATGAAAAACCCACAGCGAACATCATTCTCAAAGGGGAAAAACAGAGCTTTCCCCCTAAGGTCAGGAACATGGCAGGGATGTCCGCTATCACCACTGCTATTCAAAAGAGTACTAGAAGTCCTAGCCACAGCAATCAGACAACAAAAAGAAATAAAAGACATCCGAATCGTCAAAGAAGTCAAACTCTCACTCTTTGCAGATGACATGGTACTTTATGTGGAAAACCCAAAAGACTCCACCCCCCAACTGCTAGAACTCATACAGGAATTCAGTAAAGTGGCAGGATATAAAATCAATGCACAGAAATCAGTGGCATTCCTATACACCGAGACAGAAGAAAGAGAAATTAAGGAGTCGATCCCATTTACAATTGCACCCAAAACCATAAGATACCTAGGAATAAATCTAACCAAAGAGGCAAAGAATCTGTACTCAGAAAACTGTAAAATACTCATGAAAGAAATTGATGAAGACACAAAGAAATGGAAAAATTTTCCATGCTCATGGATTGGAAGAACAAATATTGTGAAGATGTCAATGCTACCTAGAGCAATCTACACATTCAATACAATCCCCATCAAAATACCATCCACTTTTTTCAAAGAAATGGAACAAATAATCCTAAAATTTGTATGGAACCAGAAAAGACCCCAAATAGCCAGAGGAATGTTGAAAAAGAAAAGCAAAGCTGGTGGCATCACAATTCCGGACTTCAAGCTCTATTACAAAGGTGTAATCATCAAGACACTATGATACTGGCACAAAAACAGACACATAGTTCAATGGAACAGAGTAGAGAGCTCAGAAATGGACCTTCAACTCTATGGTCGACTAATCTTTGACAAAGCAGGAAAGAATGTCCAATGGAAAAAAGACAGTCTCCTCAACAAATGGTGTTGGGAAAATTGGACAGCCACTTGCAGAAGAATGAAACTGGACCATTTCCTTACACCACACACAAAAATAGACTCCAAATGGTTGAAAGACCTCAATGTGAGACAGGAGTCCATCAAAATCCTAAAGGAGAACACAGGCAGCAACCTCTTCGACCTCAGCCGCAGCAACCTCTTCCTAGAAACATCACCAAAGGCAAGGGAAGCAAGGGCAAAAATGAACTATTGGGACCTCATCAAGATAAAAAGCTTTTGCACAGCAAAGGAAACAGTCAACAAAACCAAAAGCCAACCCACAGAATGGGAGAAGATATTTGCAAATGACATATAAAATAAAGGGCTGGTATCCAGAATCTATAAAGAACTTATCAAACTCAACACTCAAAGAACAAATAATCCAATCAAGAAGTGGGCAGAAGACATGAACAGACATTTTTCCAAAGAAGATATCCAAATGGCCAACAGACCCATGAAAAAGTGCTCAACGTCGCTCAGCATCAGGGAAATCCAAATCAAAACCTCAATGAGATACCACCTCACACCAGTCAGAAAGGCTAAAATTAATATGTCAGAAAATGATAGATGTTGGCGAGAATGCGGAGAAAGGGGAACCCTCCCACACTTTTGGTGGGAATGCAAGCTGGTGTAGCCACTCTGGAAAACAGTATGGAGGTGCCTCAAAAAGTTGAAAATAGAGCTACTGTACGACCCAGGAATTGCACTACTGCGTATTTACCCCAAACATACACATGTTGTGATCTGAAGGGGTACATGCACCCCAATGTTTGTAGCAACAATGTCCACAATAGCCAAACTATGGTAAGAGCCAAGATGTCCATCAACAGATGAATGGATAAAGAAGTTGTGGTATATATATCTACAATGGAATATTATGCAGCCATCAAAAACACAAAATTTTGCCATTTGCAATGACATGGGTGGACCTAGAAGGTATTACACTAAGCGAAATTAGTCAATCAGAGAAAGACAAGTATCATATGATCTCACTGTTATGAGCAATTCTTAATCTCAGGAAACAAACTGAGGGTTACTGGAGTGTTGGGGGGTGGGAGGGATGGGGTGGTTGGGTCATAGACATTGGGGAGGGTATGTGCTATGGTGAGCCCTGTGAATTGTGTAAGACTGATGAATCACAGACCTGTACCTCTGAAACAAATAATACATTATATGTTAAGAAAAAAAAAAAAGATAGTAGGAAGGGAAAAATGAAGGGGGGAAATCGGAGGGGTAGACAAACCATGAGAGTCTGTGGACTCCGAGAAACAAGCTGAGGGTTCTAGAGGGGAGAGGAATGGGGGGATGGGTTAGCCTGGTGATGGGTATTAAGGAGGGCACATATTGAATGGACCACTGGGTGTTATAGGCAAACAATGAATCATGGAACACTACATCAAAAAAATAAATTAATTAAAAAAAAAAGAAAGCAAAAAAAAATAAGTTGGGAAATAAGAATCTATTTGAAACAGGAACAGGGTAAAAAAAAAAGAGAGATAAAGAAAGAATAAGAAAGGAAACTAAAAATAAATGTAAAATTTTAGCCTGAATTGTAAACGAGTTCTGAGGGAACGCCTGGAGCTAGCTCCCTATATTATTTCCCCTGGCACTGAAGTTTTAGTCCCGTGGGAAATAAGCTTAATATTCACCTGTTCTTCCAGTCTGTCTTCTGGGGGAGGGGACTGTTGCATGGCTTTTCAGGAGTCCCACCAACCCTTGTCAGGGGGATGGGCTTAACATAAGCTGGTGGGCTGTGTGGCTTTTGTTCCCTGGCATCTTTCAGCTTCTCTTTGGAGGGTCAGAGCAAATATGGCTGTTGGGGAATCTCTGGCCCAGAGGTTCAAGTTTGCAGGCCCCCCCCAACAAATCCTTCAGGCCATACTGTCTCCACCTTTGTGTCTACCAAATTCCACAGACTCACACAATTCATGCCCGCCGCACCCCTCTGCGGGGGGGAGTCATGGGGACCTTCAAGCATCTGTGTGCTTTGTAACTTTGCAATTGCTAGCAGCCATGGGCTTACGTGTGCACCCTCTTCTGCAGCTCCCAGGTCACCCTGGGTGTGGCCCTAGTGTCCCTTTGGGGGTCACATTGCCCTGAGAGCTGTTGCCCGGTCGTGGGCGTGGGCTCTTTGTGTGCCAAAACACTGAATCCTGTGGCTCCCATCGGCTACACCTCTCCTGGGGGAGTTATGGGCCCTGTCATGAACTTAAGCTGTTTTATATCTCTCCTAGGATGTTAAACAGCCTGTACCTTCTAGTCTTTTTCAAGGTGGTCTGGCAAAGGGCGGTCTCCCTACTGGCTTGGCTCATGGTTTACAGTGACTGGAGGTGAGAGTCCCATCTGGGCTCGCTGACCATAACCAGTCTCCCAGCTCCACTGCTTGGGCACTCTATCAGTTCAGGCTTCCCCATTCTTTCTGAGTTTCCTGGAATTCTGATACCACAATGATCCACCTAGATTTCTGCCCTATTCATCCCCTGTGCCCTTTTAACAAGGGGATGCCTCTCATTAGAGCAGATTTCCAAGTGTCCTGATTTTTTTTACTCAGGTGTTATATCACTTCCCAGTGGCCTGTTTATTGAAGCGTCTCCCTCCCCCCACTTATCTTCGGATATTTCCCCTGAAGATTCAAGGTTCCACATCTTCTACCTTGCAAAAAGTAGTTTTTCTGCTTGTGGAGATCCAGATAAACCTTCTTACATCTCAGGTTGAATTTGTGTATGTTCAGAATGGTTTGATAGATATACAGCTAAATTTGAGGGACCAGATGAAACGAGGTCCCCTACTTTGCCGCCATCTTAAGATGATTTCCCTATTTTTAAAAATTTTTAATTTAAATTCAATTAAGTTAACACATAGTGTATTATTAGTTTCAGGAGTAGAATTCAGTGATTCATCAGTTGCATATAACACCCAGTGCTCATTACATCAAGTGCCCTTCTTAGAGCCCTTCACCCAATTACTCAATCCCTCCACTCACTTTCCCTCTAGCACCCCTCAGTTTGTTCCCTATAGTTGAGAGTCTCTTATGGTTTGCCTCCCTCGCTGTTTTTATCTTATTTTATTTTCCTTCCCTTCCCCTATGTTCACCTGTCTTCTTTCTTAAATTCCACATATGAGTGATATCATATGGTATTTGCCTTTCTCTGACTGACTTATTTCGCTTAGTATAATGTACTCTACTCCCACCCATGTCTTTGCAAATGGCAAGATTTCATTACTTTTGATGGCTAAGTAATATTCCATAGTGTATATATATACCATATCTTCTTCATCCATTCATCGTCAATGGACATCTGGGCTGTTTCCATATTTCAGCTATTGTAGATAATGTTGCTATACCCATTGGTTTGCATGAGCACCTTTGAATCAGTATTTTAGTGTCTTATGGATAAATACCTAACAGTACAATCACTGGGTCGTAGGGGAATTCTATTTTTAACATTTTGAGGAACCTCCATACTGTTTTGCAGAGTGTCTGCACCAGTTTGAATTCCTACCAACACTGTAAGAGGGTTCCCTTTCTCCACATTCTCGCCAACATCTTACGTCCTGAGATGTTAATTTTAGACATTCTGACCAGTGTGAGATGGTATCTCATTCTGGTTTTGATTTGTATTTCCCTAATGCCAAGTGATGTTGAAAATTTTTCCATGTGCCTGTTAGCCTCTTGTAGGACTTCATTGGAGAAACGTGTGTTCATGTTCTTCTCCCCGTTTCTGAGTGCTGTTGCTAGGACTTCTAGTATTATATTGCATAATAGTGGCAAGAGTGGGCATCCTTGATGTGTTCCTGATCTTAAGGGAAAGGCTCTCAGGTTTTCCTCATTGAGGATGATATTTGCTGTGGGTTTTTCATACATGGATTTCATGAACTTGAATAATGTTCCCTCTATCCCTATACTCTGAAGAGTTTTAATCAGGAAACGATGCTGTATTTTGTCAAATGCTTTTTCTGCATCAATTGAGAGGACCAATTGATTTGGTCCTTTGATAAGAGGAGAGAGGTCCTTCTCTCTCCTCTTATTAATGTGTTCTATCACACTGATTGATTTGCAAATGTTGAACCACCCTTGCGTCCCAGGGATAAATCCCACTTGGTCATGGTGGGTGATCATTTTAATGTATGTTGGATACTATTAGCTAGGATTTTGTTGAGAATTTTGGAGTCCATATTCATCAGATATATCGGTCTGAAATTCTCCTTTTTGATGGGGTCTTTGCCTCTTTGGGGGATCAAGGTAATGTGGGCCTCATAAAATGAGTCTGGAAGCTTTCCTTCTGTTTCTATTTTTTGAAACAGCTTCAGTAGAATATGTGTTATTTCTTCTTTGAATGTTTGGTAGACCTCCACAGGGAATCCGTCAGATCCTGGACTCGTTTTTTGTGAGGTTTTTGATTACTGCTTCAGTCTCGTTACTGGTTATCGGCCTATTCAGTTTATCAGTTTCTTCCTGTTTCGGTCTTGGGAGTTTATACATTTCCAGGAAGGCATCCATTTCATCCAAGTTGCTCAGATTTTGGCATATAGTTGTTGATAATAATTTCTAATAATTGTTTCTATTTCCTTGGTATTAGTCGTGATCTCTCCCCTTTCATTCATGATTTTATTAATTTGGGTCCTTTCTCTTTTCTTTTGGATAAGTCTGGCCAGTGGTTTTTCGATCTTATTAATTCTTTCAAAGAACCAGCTTCTAGTTTCGTTGATCTGATCTACTGTGTTTCTGGTTTCTAATTCACTGATCTCTGCTCTAATCTTAATTATTTCTCTTCTAATGCGTGGCTTAGGCGTCGTTTGTTGCTTTTTCTCTAGTTCTTTAAGGTGTAGAGTTAGTTGGTGAATTCGGGGTTGTCTATTTTTTGAATGAGGCTTCGATGGCTATGTATTTCCCCCTTTAAGACCACCTTTGCAGTATGCCATAGGTTTTGGACCAATGTGTTTTCATTCTCATTGATTTTCATGAATTGTTTAAGTTCTTCTTTGATACCTTGGTTGACCCAAGCATTCTTGAGCAGAGTGTTCTTTAGCTTCCAAGTGTTTGAATTTCTTCCAAATTTTTTCTTGTTACTGAGTTATAGTTTTAAAGCATTATGATCTGAGAATATGCAGGGAATAATCTCAATCTTTTGGTATCGGTTGAGACCTGATTTGTGACCCAGTATGTGGTGTGTTCTGGGGAAAGTTCTATGTGCGCTGGAGAAGAATGAGTATTCTGTTGTTAAGGTGGAGTGTTCTGTATATATCTATGAGGTCCATCTGGTCCAGTGTGTCATTTAAAGCTCTTGTTTCTTTTTTAATTTTCTGCTCAGATGATCTGTCTATTGCTGAGAGTGGAGTATTGAGGTCTCCTACAATTAAAGTATTGTTACCAATATGACACTTTATTTTGGGTAACAGTTGGCTTATGTAGATGGGTGCTCCCATGTTGGGGGCATAGGTATTTACAATTGTTAAATCTTCTTGTTGCATAGACCCTTTAAGAATGATATAGTGTCCTTCTGTGTCTCTAACTACAGTATTTAATTTAAAATCTAATTTGTCTGATATAAGAATTGCTACCCCATCTTTCCTTTGAGGTCTGCTGGCATGGAAGATGGATCTCTATCCCTTCATTTTCAGTCTGGATGTATCTTTAGGTTCAAAATGAGTCTCTTTTAGACAGCATATGGATGGGTCCTGACTTTTTATCCAATCTGCAATTCTCTGCCGTTTTATGGGAGCATTTAGGCTGTTCACGTTGAGAGTGATTATTGAAAGATATGAATTAATTGTCATCATTTTGCCTGTGAAGACCTTGTGTCTATAGATTGTCCCTGTAAATTTCTTTTCTATATCACTCTTGGAGTCTTTCTCCTGTTATAGAACCCCCTTTAATATTTCTTGCATGGCTGGCTTAGTGGTCACATATTCTTTCAGTTTCTGCTGGTCATAGAAGCCCTGCATCTCTCCATCCATTCTAAATGACAGCTTGCCAGATAAAGTATTCTTGGCTGCATGTTCTACTCTTTTAGTACCCTGAATATGTCTTGCCAGGCCTTTCTGGATTGGTAGGTCTCTGTGGATAGATCTGTTGTTATTCTGATGTTCCTCCCTATGAACACAAAGAATCTCTTCCCCCTAAGTGCCCTTAAGATGGTTTCCTTGGTTCTAAGATTTGTGAGTTTTACTATTACATGCTGTGGTGTTGGCCTGTTTTCCTTGATCTTGGGAGGGGTCCTCTCTGCCTCTAGGACACGAGTGTTTGTTTCATTCTCCAGATTAGGGAAGTTCTCAGGTACGATTTGCTCAAATATATCTTCTAGTCCTCTCTCTCTCTCCACCCACTCTGGGATCCCAATAATTGTGACATTGGAACGTTTCATGGTGTCACTTATTTCTCTGATTCTATTTTCATTGATTTTGAGTTGTTTTTCCCTGCCTTCTTTTCTATCAATTGATCTTCTAGATCACTAATTCGTTCCTCTGCCTCGCTTACCCTAGCTGTTAGATTATCTAGATTAGATTGGATCTCACTGATAGCATTTTTATGTTCTGCCAATTCAGCTTTCATTTCTGCCCTTAGAGACTCTATGTTGCCATTAATCAATTTCTCCATTCTAGCTATTGTCTTCAAAATTGCTACCCTGAATTCTGTTTCCGACATCTTGGTTATATCTGTATCCATTTGTAAATCTGTGGCAGAAGTCACAGTCTCTGAGTCTTTCCTATTTTGGGCTTTCCTCCTCCTATTCATTCTGTAAAGGGGTGGTTGAGGGGATGTACAGAGTCCAAATTATTGACCAGAACCCAAGGAAGATGCACCTGTTTTATAAGGACCTTAGTGTTGGTGCCATCTTGTTCTCCCAGCTTGTCTTCTAGGGGAGGGGCCTGCCGTGTTGTTACTCAGGCAACCCTGTTTGGGCAGAATTACCCTGCCACCTTTGGGGGGGGTGAAGCTCTGTGGCAACCGGTTTTTTGGGGCTTTTGTTATCTGGTGGCTTTCTCTGGCAGCTTTCCAAGTCTCTTCCAAGAGTCAGAGCAGAAGAGATAGCTTCCAATCCTCTGCCTCAGAACAGAGGGATCACAGTCTGTTTTTCAGTGAGCTCTCCAGGCCACACTATCTCTATTTCTGTCTGTGCTGCTATGAACTGCAGCATCCTTGGTTGTGCCCCCCTGAGCACTGCTCCCAGTCCTCATGTCTAGGTCGGGGCAGGTCTCTGTCCTTTCTTCTTCTAAAACCACCAGCCACCCCCAGTTCACACTCTCAGCACCGCTGCTCCAGGTTTCAGTCCGGGGACCTGCCCTAAAGTCCTTTTCCCATCACTACCAGTATGGTCCCCAGCATGGGAGGCTTTTGTGCTCCTGTGTTATTTCACCTTCCCAGTGCCAGTGCTTATGGCAGCTCCAGTCCCCTTCCGTTTATCTTCAGATATCTGCCCACAGAATCATTGCTCCTGGTTTCTGTGCCCAGTCCCCAGCTTGGGACGCTATCACTCACCAGTGGTGTAGGATCCTCAGGGCTCCCTCCCCTTGCCATTTATCTTCGGATATCTGCACGCAGAATCACGGCTCCAGGCTTCATACCTTGAAAGCAACTGCCTGTGATATTCTGTTTGTAGAAATCCAGATCTATTTTCTTACATCTCAGGCTGATTTTTGTGGATGTTGAGTCGTCCGGGAGATATCCAGCTCAATTCTGGGGACGGGTTGGAATAGGGTCCCCTACTCCTCTGGCATCTTTTCCTCAATACATTTAGTTTAAAGTAGGCTCGGGCTCTGTTATCTCTGATGGCTAGTACATCCCTCTGATGTTTCCTGCTAGACATCCTGTCAGTGGCAGGCCCTCTGACTTTTGCACACATAATGCTAATTCCTACTCATGAAAGAAAATGGGGCAGAATTATATGATGGGTCCTTGCTGAGTCTTTGCTCTCTCTTGATCACCACATCTTTTCCTGAGTGTTCACAAGCCATTCTTCTGTTTCACTCTAGAATCTTGTTTAGTGGTGACACCAAGAATTTTGGTCTATAGGGGAATTTAGATAGCCTTACTTGCCCCATTTTTGTTCACCACCTGTAGTGCATTGCATAGAGTCCCTCCAAAATGTATGCCCACATGGAACCTCAGAATGTGCAATTGTTTTGAAATAGGACCTTTGTAGATGTAACTACTTAGGTTAAGATGAGATCATATTGAATTAGAGAGATACTTTTTTAAGACAAACCTAGGAAACTAATACAATACCTCTGCTTATACCCGGACTTTCTGCATACTTCCCACTACTCCCTCCTAAAAAAGACACTAAGTCTTGTGTCAGCAGTCACCTGTTCAGCATCTTCCAGTGCTCAGGGATATAATTCATCCAGGTTCCAAGATGTGAAGTAGTTAAAATTACTAGGAATTTTCTTAGGCCCTTCTCTCTTTCTTTCTACTGCTGGATTTGCTTCCTTATTTTCAAAATTTGTTTTCTTCCTTTCATAAAAATTTTGGTTTTGATGACATAGATGGTAGAAGCAAGATGGGAATTGAGAACGTGTGTGTGTGTGTGTGTTTATTTTTTGTTTGTATGTTTCTTTTAATCCCACACATCAATGTTTCTTCATCATCTTTAAGCTTCAGGCTGATCCCATTCTCAAGGTTTTCTCTCTCCTTTTTTTCCTATATTTGACTTTTTAAAGATCATTTGGTGCTATTTAATACTATCATCAAACTAAAAAGGCAGTTAAACTTATCTAGTACGTCAACAGTCTTTCAAAGTGTCTTTTGGGCTTTGGGATTTCTAGTTCATTTTTTTGAGATTTTATTTATCCATTTGAAAGAGAGAGAGGGGGAGAGAGAGAGAGAGATCACTTGAGTGGGGGTAGTGAGGGGCAGAGGAAGAGGGAGAAGCACACTCCCTGCTGAGCAGGAAGCCCGACATGGGGCTTGGTCCCAGGACCCCAGGATCATGACCCAAGCCAAAGGCAGAAGCGAGCCACCCAGGCACCACTCTAGTTCATTTTCAAAGGATTACCTTGTCTTTGTGACTGGCATGGATTTGTTCTTTAGAAAGTATTTCCGGGTGGTATTTGTGGTCACATTATAAGTTTAGATTTTAGATTTCAATGGTAAAGGGCAAGTTCTTTTCCTACAGCACCTCTCCCAGATGCCAAGGCTGCCTGCTTCATGTGACTCTGACTTCCAGATTTTAATTTTTTGGTATTTAATCTAAGACCAAATTAATGTAACATAATATTTTTCACTTATTGAAGTTATTTATTTTCAATTTATTATGCTGACCAATTGATGTGTCTTGTTTCACTGAATTCACATGCCCAGGTATGCATTATCATGATTCAATTTACAGACGAAGAAAATGAGGTTCAATCAGAATGAGGTACAGGGAAGGCAAGGAGCTAGTCAGCAGCAGAGATGGAATTCTAAGCCAGGTCTGTGAATCTAAAACCTGCCTCCTAACTCTGAATACATGGTTCATTACCAATACAAGAATCCTCTAGTACAAAGGTACATTGGTACTAGAGGCAATGTTTCATGTTGCTCAGAGATGAGACACTTGGAGTGTCCACTTGAAGAAAGTAACAATAAAACATTGAGTTAAGTTTATTACCTTTCCCGGTCATCCTCCACTCAACTAATATTCATTGAATAGAATGAAATCTATGCTATGGAGGGCATATGAACACAAGAAACTGTACAACTGATATTTGATTATCTACTACTGGAGAGAAGACACTAAGAAAAGCCTGAGCATGATTATTTGGATGTTAAATGAGGAGAGGGATGAAGTGAGCAGAACATTATAATAGTGCAATTCAAAGTCATGAGGACAAGAAGATCAGTGCTATCAGGTAAAGAGGGAGTACAGAGGAAGGAAGGACACATTCTGTTGTGGTCAGCGGGAGGTAGGAGAATTCTTGAGGATTACCTTTTTTTAATTTAAATTCCATTAGCCAACGCATAGTATGTCATCAGTTTCAGGTACAGGGCTCAACAATTCATCAGTTGCATATGACACCCAATGCTCATCACATCACCTGCCATCCTTAATGCCCATCACCTAGTTATGCCATCCACCACTCACCACCCCTTCAACAACCCTCAGTTTGTTTCCCATAGTTAAGAGTCTCTCATGGTTTGTCTCTCTCTCTGATTTCTTCCAATCCAGTTTTCCATCCCTTCCCTTATGATCTTCTGCACTGTCTCTTATGTTCCACATATGAGTGAAACCATATGATAATTGTCTTACTCCGACTGACTTACTTCACTTAGCCTAATATCCTCCAGTTCCATCCACATCAATGTAAATGGCAAGTATTCATGTTTTCTGATGGATGAATAATATTTTCATACCTCACTTCTTTATCCATTCATCTTTTGAGGGACATCTGGGCTCTTTCCATAGTTTGGCTATTGTGGACATTGCTGCTATGAACATTGGGTGCAGGTGCCGCTTTGTTTCATTACATCTGTATCTTTGGGGTGTATACCTAGTAATGCAATTGCTGGGTCGTAAGGTAGCTCTATTTTTAACTTCTTGAGGAACCTCCAGACTGTTTGCCAGAGTGGCTGTGCCAGCTTGCATTCCCACCAACAGTGTAAGAGCGTTCCCCTTTCTCCACATCTTTGCCAACATTTGTTGTTTCCTATCGTGTTAATTTTAGCCAATCTGACTGGTGTAAGTTGGTATCTCTTTGTGATTTTGATTTGTATTTCCCTGAGGCCAAAAGATGTGGAGCATTTTTGCATGTGTCTTTTAGCCATTTGTATGTCTTCTTTGGAGAAATGGCTGCTTATGTCTTCTGCCCATTTCTTGACTGGATTCTTTGTTTTTAGGGTGTTGAGTTTGATAAGTTTTTTATAGAACGTGGATACTGACCCTTTATCATATATGTCATTTGCAAATATCTTCTCTCATTCCGTAGGTTGTCTTTTAGTTTTGTTGACTGCTTCCTTTGTTGTGCAGAAGCTTTTTATCTTGATGAAGTCCCAATGGTTCATTATGGAGACGTGTCTAGCAAGAAGTTGATGCGGCCAAGGCTGAAGAGGTTGCTGCTTGTGTTCTCCTCTAGGATTTTGATGGATTCCTCTCTCATATTGAGGTCTTTCATCCATTTTGTGTTTATCTTTGTGTATGGTGTAGGAGAATGGTTAGCTTCATTCTTCCGCATGTGGCTGTCCAATTTTCCCACCACCATTTATTGAAGAAACTGTGTCCCCCCTCCCCCCGCATTGGATATTCTTTCCTGCTTTATCAAATATTAGTGGACCATGGAATTGAGGGTCCATTTCGGTGTTCTCTATTCTGTTCTGTTGACCTATGTCTGTTTTTGTGCCAGTGCCATGCTGTCTTGATGATCACAGCTTTGTAACATAGCTTGAGGTCATTCATTGTGATGCTGCCAGCATTGGCTTTCTTTTTCAATATTCCCCTGGCTATTTGGGGTCTTTCCCAGTTCCATACAAATTTTAGGATTATTTGTTCGCTGAAAAATGTTGATGATATTTTGATAGGGATTGCATTGAATGTGAAGATTGCTCTGGGTAGCACAGACATCTTAATAATATTTATCCTTTCCAACCATGAGCATGGAATGTTTTTCCACCTCTTTGTGTCTTCCTCATTTTCCTTCAGAAGTGTTCTGTAGTTTTTAGAGTACAGATCCTTTACCTCTTTGGTTAGGTTTATTCCTAGGTATCTAATGACGTTTGGTGCAATTGTAAATGGGATTGCTTCCTTAATTTCTTTCTTCCGTCTCATTGTTAGTGTATAGAAATGCAGCTGATTTCTGTGCATTGATTTTGTATCCTGGCACGTTGCTGAATTTCTATAAGAGTTCTAGCAATTGTGGGGTGGAGTCTTTTGGGTTTTTCACATAAAGTATCACGCCATCTGTGAAGAGAGAAAGTTAGACTACTTCTTTGCCAATTTGAATGCCTTTTATTTCTTTTTGTTGTCTGATTACTGAGCCTAGGACATCTAGTACTATGTTGAACAGGAGTGGTGAGAGTGGGCATCCCTGTCGTGTTCCTGACCTTAGGGGACAAGCTCACAGTTTTTCCCCATTGAGAATGATATTTGCTGTGGGCTTTTTGTAGATGGCTTTTATGATTTTGAGGTATGTTCCCTCTATCCCTATGTTTTGAAGAGTTTTAATCGGGAAAGTTTGTTGTGTTTTGTCAAATACTTTTTCTGCATCAATTGAGGGGATCATATGATTCCTGTCCTTTCTTTTATTAACGTGATCTATCACGTTGATTGATTTGTGAATGTTGAATCACCCTTGCAGTCCAGGAATAAATCCCACGTGGTCCTGTTGAATAATCGTTTTAATGTACTGTTGGATCCTATTGGCTAGGATCTTGGTCAGTATTTTGGCATCCATGTTCATCAGGGATATTGGTCTGTAATTCTCCTTTTTGATGGGGGTCTTTGTCTGGTTTTGGGATCAAGGTAATACTGGCCTCATAAAAGGAATTTGGAAGTTTTCCTTCCATTTCTATTTTCTGAAACAGCTTCAATAGAATAGGTATCATTTCTTCTTTGAATGTTTGGTAGAATTCCCCTGGGAAGCCATCTGGTCCTAGACTCTAGGTTTTTGGGAGGCTTTTGATTACTGCTTCAATTTCCTCACAGGTATTGGGCCTGTTCAGATCTTCTAATTCTTCCTGTTTCAGTTTTGGGAGTTTATACGTTTCAAGGAATGCATCCATTTCTTCCAAATTGCCTAATTTGTTGGCATATATTTGCTCATAATATGTTCTTAGAATTGATTGTATTTCCTTGGTGTTGGTCGTGATCTCTCCCCTTTCATTCATGATTTTATTAATTTGGGTCCTCTCTCTTTTCTTTTGGGTAAGTCTGGCTATGGGTGTATCAATCTTATTAATTCTTTCAAAGAACCAGCTTCTAGTTTTGTCAATCTGTTCTACATTCTCTTGGTTTCTATTTCATTGATTTCTGCTCTAACCTTTATTATTTCTCTTCCCCTGCCTGGTTTAAGCTTTATTTGCTGTTCTTTCTCCAGCTCCTTTAGGTATAAGGTTAGCTTGTGTATTTGAGATTTTTCTAATTTTTTGAGAGAGGCTTGTATTGCAATGTACTTCCCTCTTAGGACCGCCTCTGCTGTGTCCCAAAGGATGTGAACAGCTGTGTTTTCATTCTCATTCGTTTCCATGAATTTTTAAAATTCTTCTTCAGTTTCCTGGTTGACCCTTTCATTCTTTAGTAAGATGCTCTTTAACCTCCAAGTTTTCTAGTTCCTTGCAAATTTCCTCTTGCGATTGAGTTCAAGTTTCAAAGCATTGTGGTCTGAAAATATGCAGGGAATAATCCCAATCTTTTGGTATCAGTTGAGACCTGATTTGTGACCCAGTACGTGATGTATCCTGGGGAATGTTCCATGTGCACTCGAGAAGAATGTGTATTCTGTTGCTTTAGGATGGAATGCTCTGTATACATCTGTGAAGTCTATCTGGTCCAAAGTATCACTCAAAGCCCTTATTTCCTTGTTGATCTTCTGCTTACATGATCTGTCCATTGCTGTGAGTGGGGTGTTGAAGTCGCCTACTATTAATGTATTATTATCTATGTGTTTCTTTATTTTGTTTATTTAATTGGTTGATATAATTGGCTGATCCTAAATTAGGAGCATAAATATTTATAATTGTTAGATCTTCTTGTTTGGTAGATCCTTTAAGTATGATATTGTGTCCCTCTTCATCTCTCACTACACTCTTTGGTTTAAAATGTAATTTGTCTGATATGAGGATTGCTACCCCAGCTTTCTTTTGAGGTCCATTAGCATGAACAATTGTTCTCCACCCCCTCACGTTCAGTCTGGTGATGTCTTTAGGTCTAAAGTGAGTGTCTTTCCACAGTTTGGCTATTGCGGACATTGCTGCTATGAACATTGGTGTGCATATGGCCCTTCTTTTCACTACACCTGTGTCTTTGGGGTAAATACCCAAGAGTGCAAATGCTGGGTCATAGGGTAGCTCTATTTTTAAATTTTTGAGGAACCTCCACACTGTTTTCCAAAGTGGCAAACTGAGGGTTTCAGAGGGGAGGGAGGAGGGGGGATTGGTTAGCCTGGTGATGGGTATTAAGGAGGGTACATAGCGCATGGAGCACTGGGTGTTATACGAAAACAATGGATCGTGGATCACCACATCAAAAACTAATGATGTCTTGTATGGTGACTAACATAACATAATAAAAATTTTTTTTTTTAAAAAAAGGAGTCTCTTGGAGACAGCATATGGATGGGTTCTGCTATTTTATCCAATCTGAAACCCTGTGACTTTTCGTTGGAGCATCTAGCCCATTTACATTCAGAGTAACTATTGAAAGGTGTGCATTTAGTGCCATTGTATGACATGTAAAGTCCCTGTTTCTGTAGATTGTCTCTGTTTCTTTCTGGTATGTGTTAATCTTGGTGTCTCTCTTCACATACATGATCCCCCTTAATATTTCTTGTAGGGCTGGCTTGGTGGTCACATATTCATTCAGTTTCTGCCGGTCCTTGAATTTCTTTATCTCTCCTTCCATTCTGAGTGACACCCTTGCTGGATAAAGTATTCTTGGCTGTTTGTTTTTCTCATTTAGTACCCTGAATATGTCTTGCCAGCCCTTTCTGGCTTGCCAGGTCTCTGTGGATAGGTCTGATGCAAATCCAATGTTCCTACCTCTGTAGGTAAGGAACTTCTTGTCTTGAGCCGCTTTCAGGATTTTCTTTTTGTCTCTGAAATTTGAAACTTCACTATTGTATGTTGGGGTGTTGATCTATTTTTATTGATTTTGGGAGGGTTCCTCTCTACCTCTTGGACATGAATGCCTATTTCCTTCCCCAGATTAGGGAAGTTCTCAGCTATGATTTGCTCAACTACACCTTCTGCCCCCACTCTCTCTTTTCACCCTCAGACACCCCAATAATTCTGACGTTGGTACGTTTTATAACATCACTGATTTCTCAAAGCCTCTCTTCATGGTCTATTAGTTGTTTTTCTCTCCTCACCTCAGCTTCCTCCCTTTCCATCAATTTGTCCTCTATGTCACTGACACTCTCTTCTGCCTCATTCACCTTGGCTGGTAGAGGATCCAGTTTAGATGGCAACTCAGTTAGAGAATTTTTAATTTCAGCCTGATTAGATCTCATTTCTGCACTAAGAGGTTCTCTAGTGTCTTTTAAGGGTTTTTCAAGTCCAACTAGTAACATTATAATTATTATCCTGAATTCCAGGGCTGACATTTTACTTATGTCCATATCGATTAGATCTGTGGCAGAGTATTACCATTGGTTCTTTCTTTTGAATTCCTCCTTCTAGTAATTTTTCCCAGAGAAGAATGAATAAACGAGGGAGCAGAATCAAAAATATCAATCACGACCCAAGCAAAGTACACACTGGACAAATCTGAAGAGCTCAGAAACCAAAAAAGTAAAGGAGAAGCAAAAAATCAAAAATAAATAAATAAAAATAAATGAAAAAGGAGGGGAAAAAAGTGGGGGCAGAGAATATTATAACTCTCAGGGCCATCAAAACAAGGTGATCTAGTTGGTCCTGAGTGTATTTTGGTCTGCGTGTTAGAAGACACTAAATCCCAAAATTGTAAAGAAAACAAAACTTATGCATATACAAAAATAAAATTGAATAGAGTGAAAGGACGCCAAAAAGGAAGAATATATCTATAAAACGTAAATGTAAAAAAAATAAAAGTTAAAAAAAGACGTAAAAACAAAGAGTTGATAAAATAAGAAACTAGTCGAAAAGGGAAAAAAAGTAAAAGAAAAAGAAATGGAAAATTTTAAACTGAACAATAAATGAATCATGAGATAAAACCTCGAATTCTATATACTATTTTCCCCTAGCGCTGGAGTGTTACAGTCTTGTGGGGTCTGTACACTTGCTGTGCACCTGTTCTTCCAGCTGGTCTTCTGGGGGGGGGGTGGCCTGCTGCACAGCTTCTCATGTGTCTTTGCCTGGGCGGAGTTGCACTGCCCCGTGTCAGGGGGCTGGGCTCAGCGTAACCGGTCCCTCTGTGTGGCTTTTGTTCGCTGAAGGCTTTCTGCGCCTGTTTAGAGGATCAAAATAAAAATGGCCACGCCCGGGTCTCCAGCCCCAGAGCCAAAAGATCGCAGTCCCCTCTCTTTAATATACCCTCTTGGACAAATGGTCTTCACCTTTGTGTGTGCCACACTCTGCAGAGTCCTGCGGTGCACACCCACAGCCATCCTCCCAGGGGAACTCGGCAGGTCCCTCGTTACTACAGTTTGTAGGGCCCTGGCACTGAGAGCCGTCACTGGATTGTGTGCACATCTGCTCTGCCCCTCCCAGGGGATGGCAGAGGGTTGCCCAGTACTGTCCTTTACACGGCCATCACCCTGAGAGCTGTTGCCCGGTTGTGCCCGTACCCATTCTGCCCCTCCCAGGGGATGGTGGATGGTTCTGGCCTTCCAGTCCTCTTCAGGGTCCCCAGGCGGAGAGCAGTCACCCGATTGGCTCCAGCTCAAGGTTTATGGTGAACTGAGTTGAGAGCCCCCTCCTGGGCTCGCTGACTGTGACCAGTTTCCCTGCTCCCCTGCTTGGGAACTCTACCAGCTCAGGCACCCCTGTTAATTCTGTGACCCGGGAATCCTGAGACCACACTGTCCCACCTAGAAATCTGCCCATTTCATCCCCTGTGACCCGGGAATCCTGAGACCACACTGTCCCACCTAGAAATCTGCCCATGGGATGTCTCTCACTGGAGCAGATTTCCAAAGATTCTGATTTTGCCCTCCAGGGCTATATCACGTTCTGGTAGCCAGTTTAGGGAGACTCCCTCCCCCCTCCAATTATCTTCTGATATTTCCCCTCAGATTCACTTCTCTGCACCTCCTACCTTGCAAAAAGTGGTCGCTTTTCTACTTGTAGAGTTCCAGATGTTCTTTTCTTACATCTCAGGTTGAATTCATGGGTATTCAGAATGATTTGATAGTTATCTATTTAAATTCAAGGGACCAGATGAAACGAGGTCCCCTACTCTTCTGCCATCTTGCCTCCTCTGAGGATTTCCAGTAACAAAGTGATGCTCATTTTTAGTTGAGATATAATTCACATACCAAAAAATTACCCTTTTAAAATGTACAATTCAGGGGGCGCCTGGGTGGTGCAGTCAGTTGAGCATCCGACTCTTGGTTTTAGCTCAGGTCATGATCTCAGGGTCCTGGGATCCAAACCGAGTGTGGAGCCTGCTTAAGATTCTCTCTCTCTCACCCTCTACCCCTCCTGCTTGTGCTCTCTCTCTCTCTCTCCCCCTCTCTAAAATAAATAAATAAATCTTCAAAAAATAAAATGTACAATTCAGTTTTTAGAATACTCACAGGGATGTGCAACAATCACCACTATCTAATTCCAGAACATTTTAATCAATCCAGAAAGAAACTCCATACCTATTAGCAGTCAGCCTCCCTTCCCCCTCCACCTAGCACCTGGCAACTGATCATCTATATTCTGTCCCTACGGATTTGCCCATTCTGGACAGTTCATATGAGTGGAATCATACAATATGTGGCCTTTTGTGATTGGATTTTTCCACTTCGCATAATGTTTTCAATGTCCATCTATTGTTAGAGCATGTATCAGTACTTCCTTCCTTTTTATCGATGAATAACACTCCATCATGTGGATGTACCACAGTTTATCCTTTTGATGGGCATTGGGATAGTTTTCACCTTGGGAATATTATGAATAATGCTTCTATAGAAATATTTGTTTGAAACTTGTTTTTAATTTTCTCGGGTATACATCTACGAGTGGAATAACTGGGTCACGTGGTAAATCTACTTTAACTTTTAGAAGAAATGTCAAACTGTTTTCCAAGGTAGCTGCAACATTTTATATTCTCACCAGCAGTGTATGAGGGTTTTGACTTCTCCACATCCTTTCCAACACTTGTTACTTTTTGTAGTTTTTATTGTAGCCATCCTAGTGGGTATGAAGGGGTATCTCATTGTGGTTTTGATTTGCAGTTTTTAATGACTGATGATGTTGATCATCTTACCATGTGATTATTGGTCATTTACATATCTTTTTTGGAGGAAAATATCTATTCAAATACTTTTTATACTTTTTAATTGGATTATTTATCTTTTTAGTATTCTTAGAGTTATTTATATATTCTGAATACTAGACTCTTATCAGGTATATGACTTCATAAATTTTCTCATGTCTAGGGGTTGTCTTTTCATTTTCTTGTGAAATCACACATGTTTTTATTTAGATGAAGTCCAATTTATCATTTTTCTGGTTGCTTCTGCTTTTAGTGTCATTCCAAGAAACCATTGCCTAGATGGAGTCACAAAGTTACACCCAAGCAGTCTCCTAAGAGGTTTATAGATTTGACACTTATATTTAGGTCTGATCCATACTATACATTAATTTTTGTATATAGTGTTCTGTAGGGGTCCAATTGCATTCTTTTTGCATGTGGTACCCAGTTGTCTGTGCACCATTTGATGAAAATGCTATTATATCTCCATTGAGTTTTCCTGGCATCCTCATTGAAAATCAATTGACCATAAACATATCAATTTATTCCTGGACTCTCAGTTCTATGCCATTGGTCTATGTACCCTTCTTTATGCCAGTGCCACACAGTCTTGATTACTGCAGCTCTGTAGTAGGCTTTTTGTTTGTTTGTTTCAAGTTTTTACTTAAATTCTAGTTAGTTATCATATAAGGTAATATTACTTTCAGGAATATAATTTTTTTTTAATTTTATTTTATTATGTTATGTTAGCCACCATACAATACATCATTAGTTTTTTTTTTTTAAAAGATTTTATTTATTTATTTGAGACAGAGAGAATGAGAGAGAGAGCACATGAGAAGGGGGAGGGTCAGAGGGAGAAGCAGGTCCCTGCCGAGCAGGGAGCCCGATGCGGGACTCGATCCAGGGACTCCAGGATCATGACCTGAGCCGAAGGCAGTCGCTTAACCAACTGAGCCACCCAGGCGCCGTACATCATTAGTTTTTGATGTAGTGTATAATTTAGTGATTCATCACTTAGTATGCTTTGAAAACATAAAGGGTGGGTCCTCTAACTTTGTTCTTTTTTTTTCGTAAAAAAATCACTATTTTGACAATTCTCATTTTCTTAAACTTCCCTGTGAATCAGTTTTTCAATATCAAAAGAAAAGCCAACTGAGAGTTTGATAGGGCTTGCCTTTAACCTGTAGATATATTTGGGGAGTATCGTCGCTTTTCTTTTTAATTTTGTGTTTTAATTAAATTTAATTAACATATACTGTGTTATTAGTTTCAAGGGCAGAATTCACTGATTCATCAGTTGCATATAACACCCAGTGCTCATTACATCAAGCGCCCTCCTTAATGCCCATCACCCAGTTGCCCCATCCCCCCACCCAACTCCCTTCCAGCAACCCACAGTCTGTTTCCTGTAGTTAAGTGTCTCTTTTGGTTTGCCTACCACCCCCTTTTAATCTTATTTTATTTTTTCTTCCCTTACCCTATGTTCATCTGTTTTGTTTCTTAAATTCCACACATAAGTGAAAACATCTGATAATTGACTTTCACTGACTGGCTTATTGTGCTTAGCATAACACTGTCATTGCAAATGGCAAGATTTCATTCTTCATTCTTAGTGAATAATATTCCATCATATATATACCACTTCTTCTTTATCCGTTCATCTGTCGATGGATATCTGAGCTCTTTCCATATTTTGGCTATTATGAACATTGCTGCTATAAACATTGGGGTGCATATGCCCCTTCGAATCACTATCTTTGTATCCTTTGGATAAATATCTAGTAGTGCAATTGCTGGGTCTTAGGGTAGTTCTCTTTTTAACTTTTGAGCAACCTCCATACTGTTTTCCAGAGTGGCTATACCAGTTTGCATTCTCACCAACAGTGTAAGAGGGTTCGCTTTTCTCCACATCCTCACTAACACCTGTTGTTTCCTGAGTTGCTCATTTTAGCCATCCTGACTGGTGTGAGTTGGTATCTCTTTGCGTTTTGATTTGTATTTCCCTGATGTGGAATGATGTTGAGCATTTATTCATGTGTCTGCTAGCCATTTGTAGGTCTTCTTTGAAGAAATATTCCTCTATGTGTTCTGCACATTTCTTGACTGGATTTTTGTTGTTGTTGTTGAGGGGGTGTTGAGTTTGATAAGTTCCTTAAAGAATCTGGACACTACCCCTCTATCTGATATGTCATTTACGAATATCTTCTCCCATTCTGTAAGCTGCCTTTTAGTTTTGGTGATTGTTTCCGGGGCTGTGCAAAAGATTTTTTATCCAAATGAAATTGCAATGGTTCATTTTTGTTGTTGTTGTTGTTGTTTTCTTTTGATTCCATTGCTTTTGGAGATGTGTCTAGCAAGAAGTTCCTGTGCCCGAGGTCAAAGGGGTTGCTGCCTGTGTTCTCCTCTAGGATTCTGATGGATTCCTGTCTCACATTTAGGTCTTTTATCCAACTTGAGTTTATTTTTGTGTATGGTGTAAGAAAGTGGTCCAGTTTCATTCTTCTTCATGTAGCTGTCCAATTTTCCCAGCAGTATGTATTGAAGAGACTCTCTTTTTCCCATTGGATACTCCTTCCTGCTTTGTCGAAGATTAGTTGACCATAGAGTTCATGGTCCATTTCTGGGGTCTCTATTCTGTTCCATTGACCTATGTGTCTGTTTTTGTACCAGTACCATGTTGTCCTGATGATTACAGCATTGTAATATAGCTGGAAGTCCAGAATTGTGATGACCCCAGCTTTGATTTCCTTTTTCAACCTTTCCTTTTTTTAAGATTTTATTTATTTTACAGAGTGATAGAGAGAATGAGAGAGCACAAGAAGGGCAATGGCAGAGGGAGAGGGAGAAGAGGGCTCCCCACTGAGTAAGGAGCCCAATTGGGGCTCAATCCCAGGCCCCTGGGATCATGGCCCAAGCTGAAGTCAGATGCTCAATGGACTGAGCCACCCAGGAGCCCCATCTTTCAACATTTCTTTGAGATTCAGGGTCTTTTCTGGTCCCATACAAATTTTAGGACTATGTGTTCCAGCTCTGTGAAAAATGCTGATGGTATTTTGATAGGGATTGCATTGAATGTGTAGATTTCTTTGGGTAGAATAGACATTTTAACAATATTTGTTCTTCCAATCCATGAGCATGGAATGTTTTTCCATTTCTTCGTGTCTTCCTCAGTTTCTTTCATAAGTATGTATAGTTTTCAGAGCACAGATCCTTTACCTCCTTGGTTAGGTTTATTCCTTGGTATCTTATGGTTTTTGGTGCAATTGTAAATGGGATCGATTACTTGATTTCTCTTTCTGCTGCTTCATTGTTAGTGTATAGAAATGCAACAGACTTCTGTGCATTGATTTTATAACCTGTGACTTTGCTGAATTCCTGCGTTAGTTCTAGCAAATTTTTGGGTGGAGTCTTTTGGGTTTTCTACATAGAGTATCAAGTCAGCTGCAAAGAGTGAAAATTTAGGTTCTTCGTTTCCAATTTGCATGCCTTTTATTGTTTTCTGTTTTCTGATTGCTGAGGCTAGGACTTCCAGTATTGTGTTGAACAACAGCGGTGAAAGTGGGCATCCCTGTCGTGTTCCTGACCTTGGGGGGAAAGCTCTCAGTTTTTTCCCTATTTAGATGATATTCACTGTGGGTCTTTTGTATATGGCTTTTATGATGTGGAGGTATGTTCCCTCTATTCACTATATGGTGGAGGGGTCTTATCAAGAAAGGATTTTACATTTTGTCGAATGCTTTTTTTCTCCAACATTTGAGAGGATCATATGGTTCTTATCCTTTCTTTTATTAATGTGGTGTATCATGTTGATTGATTTGTGAATGTTGAACCACCCCTGCAGCCCAGGAATAAATCCCACTTGGCCATGGTGAATAATCCTTTTAATGTACTACTGTTGGATCCTATTAGCTAGGATCTTGGTGAGAATTTTTGCAATCATGTTCATCAGGGATATTGGTCTGTAATTCTCCTTCTAGTGGGGTCTTTGCCTGGTTTGGGGATCAATGTAATACTGGCCTTGTAGAATGAGTTTGGAAGTTTTCCTTCCATTTCTATTGCTGGGAAAAATTTGAGAAGAATAAGTATTAATTCTTTGATTGTTTGGTAGAATTCCCCTGGGAAGCCACCTGGTCCTGGACGCTTGTTTGTTGGGAGATTTATGATTACTGATTCAAATTCATTGCTGGCGATGGGTCTGTTCAGGTTTTCTATTTCTTCCTGTTTCGGTTTTGGGAGTTTATATGTTTCTAGGAATGCAACAGTTTCTTGCAGATTGCCTAATTTCTTGACATATAATTGCTTATAATAGTCTCTTATAATTGTTTGTATTTCTTTGGTACTGGTTGTGATCTCTCCTGTGTCATTCATGATTTTATTTATTTGGGTCCTTTGTCTTTTCTTTTTGATATGTCTGGCTAGGGGTTTATCAATCTTTTTAATCATTTCAAAGACCCAGCTTCTAGTTCCATTGATCTGTTCTACTGCTTTATTTATTATTATTATTATTTTTACTTTCTATATCATTCATTCCTGCTCTCATGTTTATTATTTCGTTTCTCCTGCTGGAGTTAGTATTTATTTGCTCTTTTTTTTTTTTTTTTTTTTCTCTCCAGCTCCTGTAGGTGTAAATTTAGGTTGTGTATTTGAGACTTTTCTTGTTTCTTGAGGAAGGCCTGTATTGCTATCTACTTTTTTCTTAGGACTGCCTCTGTTGCATCCCAAAAGTTTTCAGCTGTCACGTTTTCATTTTCATTTGCGTCCTTGTATTATTTTAAATTTTTTATTTAATTCCCAGTTTGACCCTATCATTCTTTAGTAGGATGTTCTTTAACCTCCTAGTATTAGTGTTCCTTCCAAATTTCTTATTGTAGTTGATTTCAAGTTTCACAGCATTGTGGTCTCAAAATATACATGGTATGGTCTCAGTCTTTTTGTATTGGTTGAGACCTGATTTGTGACCCAGTATTTGATCTATTCTGGAGAATGTTCCACGTGCACTCAGAAAGAATGTGTATTTCCTGCTTTAGGATGAAATGCTCTCAATATATCTGTGATGTCCTTCTGGTCCAGTGTAGCATTCAAAGCCCTTGTTTCCTTGTTGATCTTCTGCTTAGATGATCTGTCCATTGCTGTGAGCATGGTGTTAATGTCCCCTACTATTATTGTGTTATTATCAATATGTTTCCTTAAGTTTGTTATTAATTGATTGATATATTTGGCTGCTCCCAAGTTAGGGGCATAAATATTTACAAACGTCAGATCTTCTAGTTGGATAGATCCCTTTATTTTGATATAGTGTCCTTCCTCATCTCTTATTACAGTCATTGGTTTAAAATTTAGTTTGTCTGTTATGTGGATGGCTACTCTAGCTTTCTTTTGATGTCCATTAGCAAGACAAATTTTTCTCCACCCCCTCACTGTCAATCTGGAGGTGTCTTAGTGTTCAAACGAGTCTCTTGTAAGCAGCATATCAATGGGTCTTTTTTTTTTTTTAATCCATTCTGATGACCTTTGTCTTTTGATTGGATCATTTTGCCCCTTTACATTTAGAGTAATTATTGAAAGATATGAATTTAGTGCCATCATATTGCCTGTAAAGTCACTGTTCCTGTAGATGGTCTCTGTTCCTTTCTGGTCTTTGTTACTTTTGGTCTCTGTCTCCGCTCTTAGGGTCCCCTTTAGTATTGCTTGTGGGGCTGGTTTAGTGTTCATGAATTCCTTTAGCTTTGTTTGTCTTGGGAACTCTTTATCTCTCCTTCTTTCTGAATGACAGCCTTGCTGGATAAAGTATCCTTGCCTGCATGTTTTTCCCATTTAGCACGTTGAATATATCATACCAGTCCTTCTTCGCCTGCCATGTCTCTGTAGGCAGATCTACTGCCAGCTTTATGTGTCTATCTATGTAGGTTGAGGATCTCTTGTCCCCAGATGCTTTCAGGATTTTCTCTTTATCTTTGTAATTTTCAAGCTTCACTATAATATGTTGAGGTGTTGCCCTAGTAGTGTTGGTTTTGCAGGGAGTTCCCTGTGCTTCTTGGACCTTAATTTCTGTTTCCTTCCCCAGATTAGGGAAGTTTTCAGCTACAATTTGTTCAAATAAACCTTCTGCCCCTTGTTCCCACTCTTCTTCTTCAAGGACTTCTATAATATGGATATTATTTCACTTCATGGAATCGCTGAGTTCCTTAATTCTACCTTCATGATCTAATAGTTTTATTTCCCTCTTCTTTGCAGCTTCATTATATTCCATAATTTTATCTTCTAGATCATCAATTTGCTCTTCTGCATCGTTTTTCCTCATTTTTATGGCCTCCACTTGGGACTGTATCTTGGTTATAGCATTTTTAATTTTGGCCTGAGTAGATTTTAGTTCTTTTATTTCTCCAGCAAGGGATTCTCTAGTGTCTCCTATGCTTTTTTTTTTTTTTTCCCCAAGCCCTGCTAGTATCTTTATAGTTGTTGTTTTAAATTTTGGTTCAGACATCTTACTTATATCTGTATTGATTCAATCCCTGGCTGTGAGTACTACCTCCAGTTCTTTCTTTTGGGCTGAATTCCTCTATTTTGATATTTTGTCCAGAAAAGAAAAGAAGAAAGAGAAAGAAAACAAAAACAAAAACAACGGTGACAACAACATCAACAACAACAACAACTTCAAAAAGTGTTTCTGATGTATGCTGTGTACAGTCTGCTGCTGCATTTTGGCTGCTCTTTCCCACTGGTCTATCCTCTACAGTGTCCTTCCTTGCTTGTTTTAGGGGGTGTTTGGACCTTTAAACTAGGTGTGCTTTAATTTGTTAAGAGAAGCCTGGAAAATAAAAAAACAAAATAGAAAAAGAAGAAGGACAATAAAAAGTGATGCAAGACAAGAGAAAAAGAAAAGGAACAAAAATGCAAACATTCAAACAAAAAAACTATAAGCCTGTTTAGAAAGAATAAGAAGGAAAGAAAAAAAAAAAGTAAGGAAAGACATTAAATAGAAAAGAAAAATGAGAAGAATGATCCAAAAAATAAGAGAAAGAAACAATCCACAAATGAACAAAAAGTTATAAACCTGATGCCAAAAAAAAGAGAGAGGAAAAAAAGCAATATATATATAAAAGATAAAATATAAAAAAATAAGAAATAGAAAGATGAGCACTGGGTGTTATATGGAAATAATGAATCGTGGAACTGTACATCGAAAGCTAATGATGTACTGTAAGGTGACTAAAGTAACATTAAAAAAAAGATATGTTATAATAAGATCCAAAAACAGTAAGATATATATGTACAAAAAAAAAAGAAATAGAAAAATAAAATTATAAAAATTTTAAAAATTAAGAAATGGAAAAAAAAAAGAAGAAGAAGAAGAACAAGAAGCAAACCTGACCCTATATCTACCAGAAGCTCATGTTCTGGAGTATTCTTTAATCAGTAGATTTGGTACATGTTGGTGCGGGAGAGAATGGGGAGTGGGGGTTGGGGAGATAGAAGAGAGAGAATGTGACATCACCCCACCTTCTTGTCCCTGGGGAGGGGAACTCTTGGCCACCACTGGTCAGGAGATCCTCACAGAAAATCGAACATTCTCCTATGTCCCAGGCTTTTGCCAGTTCCTTGCCCTTAACCTGTCTGTTCCCAGGCCCCCAGCACGCCCAGTGCCACAGATCTATATTTTACCACTGGCCAATGGCTGGGATTCAAAACTCCAAGTTTTAAAGGGCCCGGCAAGGAGCGATCCCAGTCCCCTCTCTGGGAGGAGAGCCTCGTTGAGCGCCCGGCACCATCCTCTCCCAAAAAAGCAGTTGCAGTTTGCGCATGGAGCCTAGAGTTTATTGAGATGCACAGGGAAAAGCTTCAACAAGGTTATCTGCCATCTGACACGACTCAGTCCCCTACTCCCCCACTCCTCCATTCTGTCCCGGAAAAGCAGTCACACGGAAGCTTGAATCTATTGTGGCAGACAACGGAAAGCGGCAGCCAGGTTATCTGCAGTCTGCCCGTATCTCCTTTCTCTGCTCAGTTCTGTAGTGGTTGAAGCCTATTGTGGTTCACAGGGAAAAGCTGCTACAAGGCTATCTGTCCTTTGCACACACCTCTGTCCCTGCTGTTGAGCGCCTCTCATTGGCTCCCCTCTGCCCTTTTGTCCTTGGAGAGACAAAGTACGCTCTTCCAAAAGTACTCCAGGAGGAGGAGTGATCTCTCCCGGCACGACTGAGGGGATCTCCTCACTGAGGCTTTTGTGCAATCCTTACCTTCTGCACTCTCTCCCTCTCTCCTTCTCCCTGATTTTGCTCCACAAAAAGGGTACCCTCCCCTTTGAGGCCCCACAGCTTTCCTCTCCCTGGATTCATGGCCCTGAATCTTGAATCTGCCACATTCTCTACCTCCAACTGTGCAGATTGCTTTCCTAAATCTCAGATCATATTCCTAGCTGTTCCAAATAGTTGGATGTTGATCTAGCTGTGTTTGAGGGATGAGGCAAGCTCAGTTCTCCCTATTACTCCTCCATCTTAACTCTCTCTTTGAGTATTGTCATCTTAATCATATTATGTCTTCTGGTTCCCAGCAGAGGATGTCTTTTCACATATACAAGTCCTTAATTTCTTTCAATGATATTTTGTAGCCTTCAGTGTACAAGTCCTTGTACCTCTATTATTAAATTTAGCCCTAAGTATTTTGTGGGCAAAGGGCAGACATCCTTGTAGCAGCTTTTCTCTGTGACCCACAATAGGCTTAAACCACCATGTGCTCTCAGAGTGGCTGCTTTTCTGGGACAGAACTGAGCAGAGAGCAGAGATATGGGCAAACTACTGGAATTGTCTTCTTAAATCCATTTTCAGTACTTAAATCCATTTTCCTTGCTTTTCTGGGACAGAACTGAGCAGAGAGCAGAGACATAGGCAAACTACTGGAATTGTCTTTAAGAAGTATAGAAGTGCACATGAATTTTATTTACGGGTCTTGTATCCTGTAACCTTGCCAACTTGTAAATTGTTTTGTTTTGTTTTTTCCTTTTGTGGGATTCTTTTGGGTTCACTGCATACAAGATCATATCATCTGTAAACAAACAAGCAAAAACTGGTTTCATTTACTTCTTTCCAATCTGGATGACTTTTGTTTATTTTTCTTTTCTATTTCTCCTGCCTAGAACCTCTAATACCATGTTGAATAGGAGTGGTAAGAACAGACATTGTCTTTTTTCCTGACCTTAGGTGAAAAGATTTCAGCCTATCACCACTAAGTATGGATCGTATTAGCTCTGGGCTTTTCTTAGATGCCCTTTATCAGGCTGATGAAGTTCCTTCTAATTTTTTAAGGTTTTTTTCAGTGTTTTCCTTTTATCATGAAATGGTGTTGGGTGTTGTGAAATGCTTTTTCTGCACCTATTGAGAGGATCCTGTGGTTTTGTTGTTTATTTTATTAATATGGTGTAATAACCTGATAGATTTTAGTATGTTGAGGCAACCTTGGATTCTTGGAATAAATCCCACTTGATCATAGTATATAAACCCTTTTACACGTGGTAGATTCAGACTGCTAGTATTTTCTCGAGGATTTCTGTCATGATGTTTTGGTATCATGGTAATACTGGTCTCATATAATGAAATAGTTTGTGAAGGTTGGTGTTTATTCTTCAAATGTTTGACAGAATTCATCAGTGAAGCCATCTGATCCTGGACTTGTTAAAATTTCTTTATTATTATTATTATGTTCAGTTAGCCAACATATAGTACATCATTAGTTTTTGATGTAGTGATGTAGTGTTCAACGATTCATTAGTTGCATATCACACCCAGTGCTCATCACAACACGTGCCCTCCTTAAGGGCTTTTAAAAATTTCTAATAGAAGCTATTTCCTTGTTCCATGTGGGTTGTCTGTTTATTCTTCTTAGCCAATTTTGATGCTTCAGGGCTCTCTAGGAATTTGTCCATTTTGTTTAGGTTATCTCATTGTTGACATACAACTTTTCATAGTATTCCCTTACAATACTTTCTAGTTTTGTAAGGTTGGTAGTAATGTCCCACCTTTCATTACTGATTTTAAGTCTACTCTATTTTTTCTCTCTTTTTTTTTTGATTTTTGGTCAGATTAGTTAATGATTTGTCAATTTTGCTGATCTTTTCAAAGGGCCAGATATTGGTTATGTTAATTTTTTGTATTGTTCTTTAATTTTCTATCTGTCTCCACTCTAATTTTTTTTTTTTTTAATTTCTCTCTTCCTGCTTGCTTTGCATTCAGGTTAGTCCTCTTTTTTCTAGTTTCTTAAGGTGAAAGTTTAACTTATTGATTTAAGGTCTTTTTGTACTATAGGTGATTGCAGCTATAAATTTCTTCTAAGCACTGCTTTCACTGCATCACTTAAGCTTTGATAGGTTGTGATTATGTTTTCATTGATCTCAAAGTATTTTCTGATTTCCCCTGTGGTTTCTTCTTTCCCTGTTGTCCCTTTAAGATTGTGTTTTGATTTCCACATATTTGTGAACTCCCCAAATTCCCTTGTATTATTTATTTCTGATTTCATCCATTTAGGTTGGAGAACACACTTTGTATAATTTTGAAAATTTTAAATTAATTAAGACTCCTCTTATGACCCAGTGCATGATCTATCCCAGAGAATGTTTCCTGTGCACTTGAAATTAATGTGTACGCAGCTATTTGTTGGGTAGAGTGTTCTATTGATATCTGCTGGGTACAGTTTGTTCATAATGTTGTTCAAGTCTTCTATGTGTTTGTTGAACTTCTGTCTAGTTGTTCTATCCATTATTGAAAGTTAGGTAATAAAGTCTCCAACTATTACTAATGAATCGTCCATTACTCTCATCACTTCTGTTAGTTTTTGCTTCACATATTTAGAGGTCTGTTGTATGGTCCATATATGGTTGTGATGGTTATATCTCACCAATCGATTGACCATTTTTTATCATTATAAAATTCCCTTGTTTCTAGTGACAATTTTTGTTTGAAAGTCTTTTTGTGTGTGTGTGTTATTAGTATAGCCACTCTGGCCCAATTCCACTGGCTATTTGCATGGTATATATTTCTTCACTTTTTCTTTTAAAACTTCTTGTGCCATTTGCAATGATGTGGATGGAACTAGAGGGTATTATGCTGAGCGAGATAAGTCAATCAGAGAAAGACATGTATCATATGATCTCACTGATATGAGGAATTCTTAATCTCAGGAAACAAACTGAGGGTTGCTGGAGTGGTGGGGGTTGGGAGGGATGGGGTAGCTGGGTGATGGACATTGGGGAGTGTATGTGCTATGGTGAACACTGTGAATTGTGTTAAGACTGATGAATCACAGACCTGTACCTCTGAAACAAATAATACATTATATGTTAAAAAAAAAAAAAAAAGAAGAAGAAGATAGTAGGAAGGGAAAAATGAAGAGGGGGAAATCGGAGGGGGAGATGAACCATGAGAGACTATGGACTCTGTGAAAGAAACTGAGGGTTCTAGAGGGGAGGGGGGTGGGGGATGGGTTAGCCTGGTGATGGGTGTTAAAGAGAGCATGTATTGAATGGAGCACTGGGCGTTATACACAAACAATGAAACATGAACACTCCATCAAAAACTAATGATGTTATGTATGGTGATTAACATAACATAATAAAATAAAATTAAAAAGAAAAACTTGTGTCTTTGAGTGTGTTTCTTGAAGACAGTATATAGTCAGCTTATTCCCTTGCCATTTTGACTCTTTCAAATTTATATTAAAAAGGCATAACACATGTTTTATGTTATTTTTGATTTAAACTATTCTTTTTCCTTGTGTTTTTTTTTTCTATTTCTTTTATTCCTAGAAAATCTTTCTTCATAAAGAAATTAGAGAAATACCTACATTTCTCTAACTTCTTATGACTTGATCTACTGAACTATTGAATCTTTCTGGAATTTCTTCATGGGCACAATATGAATTGCTCCAGACTTATTTTTTGAAACAATTGACAGGGCCACCTGGGTGGCTCAGTCGGTTAAGAAACCAACTCTTGGTTTCGGGGCAGGTCATGATCCCAGGGTCGTGAGATCAAGCCCTGCATCGGAGGGCCTGCATGCTCAGTGTGCAATCTGTTTGGGATTCTCTCTCTCCCTCTCCCTCCGCCTCTGCCCCTCCCCCCTCCATTCCCTCCCCCTGCACTCTCTCTTTCTCCAAAATAAATAAATCAGGGGCGCCTGGGTGGCTCAGTCGTTAAGCATCTGCCTTCGGCTCAGGTCCTGGGATCGAGCCCTGCATCATGCTCCCTGCTGGGCGGGAAGCCTGCTTCTCCCTCTCCCACTCCCCCTGCTTGTGTTCCCTCTCTCTCTGTGTCTCTCTTTGTCAAATAAATAAATCTTAAAAAAAAAAAATTAAAAATCAATCAATCAAATCTTTAAAAAAGAAACAATTGACAAACTCTCAGTCGCACCCTATGTTTAAAAAGCTGTTTTTTTTTTTTGTTTCTGATTAATGAAGTAACCCTCATCACGTATCATGCTTTATTCTTTTCGATTGATCTATCTAACAATTCTCAAATCAATATCATACTGGTTTATTTATTTTAGCTTTAGAATTTGTTTTAACATTTGATAGGACTACTACCCCTTCATAGTGCCTATTTGTTTTCATTGTCAATTTCCTTCATTTGTAAGTTTTTATTTTATTTTTTTATTTAAATTCAATTAGCCAACATTAGTTTTTGATATAATGTTCAACGATTCATTAGTTGTGTATAACACCCAGCGCTCATGATTTTATTTATTTGAGAGAAAGAGAGAGAGAGAGATAGCACAGAGGGAGAGTGAGAGGGAGAAGCAGACTCCCTGCTGAGCAGAGAGCCCAACGTGGGGCTCAATCCCAGGACCCTGAGATCATGGCCTGAGCCGAAGACAGATGCTAAACCAACTGAGCCACCCAGGTGCCCCTGTAAGTTTTTATTTTAATTCCAGTTAGTTAAACTACAGTGTTATGTTAGTTTTAGGTGTACAATATAGTGATTCAAAAATTCCACATATCACCCAGTGCTTATCACAACAAGGGCACTCCTTAATCCCCATCACCTATTTCACCCATCCCCCCACCCACCTCCCCTCTAGTAACCATCAGTTTGTTCTCAATAGCTAGGAGTCTGTTTCTTGGCCTCTCGCTCTCGCTCTCCCTCTCTCTCTCTCCCCTAGATCATTTGTTTTGTTTCTTAAATTCCACACATGAGTGAAATCATATAGTATTTCTCATTTTCTGACTGACTTATTTCACTTAGCATTTTACTCTCTAACTCCATCCATGTTGTTACATATGGCAAGATTTCATTCTTTTTTTGTGGCTGGACAATATCTGATTATGTCTATATAGCATATCTTCTTTATCCATTCATCTATCGATGGACACCTGGGCTGCTTCTGTAATTTGGCTATTGTAAATAATGCTGCTACAAACGTAGGGGTGTATGTATCCTCTTGAATTAGTGTTTTTGTATTTTTGGGTAAATATACAGTGGTGTGATTCTTGGATCATAGGGTAGTTCTATTTCTAACTTTTTTGAGGAACCTCTGTACTGTTTTCCAAAGTGGCTGAACCAGTTTGCATTCCCACCAACAGTGCACGAGTGTTTCTTTTCCTCCATATCCTCGCCAACACTTTTTTTCTGTGCTTTGATTTTAGCCATTCTGACAGGTGTGAGGTGATATCTCATTGTAGCTTTGATTTTTGTACTTGCTTTTTTTATGTTAATTTAGCCACCATACAGTACATCATTAGTTTTTGATGTAGCATTCAGTGATTCATTAGTTGCGTATAACAGCCAGTGCTCATTACAACACGTGCCCTCCCTTAATACCCATCACCCGGCTACCCCATATGCTCACACCCCTCCCCTCTGAAACCCTCAGTTTGTTTCCCAGAGTCCATAGTCTCTCATGGTTTGTCTCCTTCTCTGATTTCCCCCCTTCAGTTTTCCCTTCCTTCCCCTAATGTCCTCCATGCTAATCCTTATGTTCCACATATGAGTGAAACTATATGGTAATTGTCTTTCTCTGATTTTTGTACTTGCTTGACGGTAAGTGATGATTAATAACTTTTCATGTGTCTGTTGGCCATCTGGATGTCTTCTTTGGAGAAATGTCTGTTCATTTCTTTTGCCCATCTTTAAATCAGATTATTTGTTTTTTGGGGTGTTGAGTTGTAGAAGTTCTTTATGTATTTTGGGTACTAACCCTTTATCAGATACATCATTTGCAAATATCTTCTCCCATTCCCTAGGTTGCTTTTTAGTTTTGTTGATTGTTTCCTTTGCTGTGCAGAAGCTTTTTATTTTGATGTAGTCCCAGTGGTTTATTTTTGTTGTGGTTTCCCTGGCCTCAGGACACATATCCAGAAAAAAGTTGCCTCAGCTGATGTCTGAGACCTTACTGCCTATGTTTTCTTCTAGGATTTTTGCTTTGTTTTCTGTATGTCTTTTGATCTCTGTTGTTGCTCTATTCCTCAATTGCTGCTTTGTTTCTATTTAAATATATGTTTTTTTCTGAAGTACCACTTCGATGTTCTTGCCATGTATCTTTTTTTTTTTTTTTGTAACAGTGTTTGGTTTATTATTATAAAGGATATCAAGATACCATTTGGATGCTTAGTTTACAAGGGCTATAAATTGCAAAACTACCAGGCATGATGAAGTGTACATATGTTTTTCCATAGTTATTTTCATAAACTGCTGCCTAACACAGAGGTGGCATAAATGATTTCAGCAGTCACATAGGTAAAGTGCAAAACAGTAAAACAAAACAAAACAAACCCCAGAAATCACTAAGAAATTGATTAAGCTGTGAAATCATTAACAGAATGTGGATTGATGTTTTATAGGCATAATTATATTTTACATCTTCAATGAGTAAGGATGTAAAGATGCTAAGTTCTTTGACACTACATTTTCTAGATGGCATACTTGGTATTTATCCCATATTATTTTGGCTTCTTTGTTAACTTCTCATGGAATTTGCCTTTTTTTTCTTATTAGACTCTTAGCAGCCTCAGGATAGTGACCATCTGATAATACATCTCCACAACCTGTGACCCAGGAGAGAGAATAGTAATACTGACTTAATACTACTAATAGCAGTAAACATCAAGAAATATGATTCCATTAGTTAAGACAATAAGTCATTCATTTTATTTAGTTTCCATGAGTATTATGCTGAGCGAAATAAGTCAAACAGAGAAGGACATGTATCATATGACCTCACTGATATGAGGAATTCTTAATCTCAGGAAACAAACTGAGGGTTGCTGGAGTGGGGGGTGCGGTCGGAGGGTTGGGGGGACTGGGTGATAGACACTGGGGAGGGTATGTGCTCTGGTAAGCATTGTGAATTGTGCAAGACTGTTGAATCTCAGATCTGTACCTCTGAAACAATGTAATATATGTTAAGAAAAAAAAAAAAAAGAAGAAGATAGCAGGAGGGGAAGAATGAAGGGGGGAAATCGGAGGGGGAGGCAAACCATGGGAGACGATGAACCCTGAAAAACAAACTGAGGGTTCTAGAGGGGAGGAGGGTGGGAGGATGGGTTAGCCTGGTAATGGGTATTAAAGAGGGCACGTTCTGCATGGAGCACTGGGTGTTATGCACAAACAATGAATCATGGAACACTACATCTAAAACTAATGATGTAATGTATGGTGATTAACATAAAAATAAAAAATTTAAAAAAAGAAGCAGAAAATATAAAAAAGGAAAATTGAAGAAACAGAAAAGGACAAAAGAAGATCGTACGTTGAAGGCTTCATTCAAGCTTACTTGAGCCATTAAATGCATGGATGCATTTTATTCTTCTTGCCATGTATCTTATTATATTCTTTTTTTTTAGTTATTTGCTTAGTGTGGTTTCCATGGGGTTTACAATTAACATCTAAACTTATAAAGATTCAGCTTAGATTAATAGCAATCTGATTTTAATGTTTAAAGTCAGCATTGTTCCTATATAGCTCCATATTCCCCCCTCCTTTTATATATTATTGCCACACAAGTTATATCTTTAAACCCTATGCCCTTTCATAAAGATTATCCTTATTGCTTTATGCCGATGTCTTTTATGTTTTAAAGATTGATTGATTGACTGATTGATTTACCAGGGGGAAAGAGAGAGAGAGAAAGAGAGAGAAAATGCAAGTGGGGGGAAGGGCAGAGGGAGAGAACCTTCATACAGACTCCCTGCTATGAGTGGAGCCCAATGTGGGGCTCGATCCCACAACCCATGGGATCATGCATGACCTGAGCCAAAACCAAGAGTCAGATGCTTGATCGACTGAGCCACCCAAGCGCCCCTGTGTCAATACCTTTTAAATCAGATGGTGAAAAACAGGTTAAAGACAAAAAATGTGTGCATATTACTATTTCTTTGTATTTTGTTATAAAATTACCTCTATTGGTGTTACTCATCTATTAATGTGGATTCATTTTACCATCTGCTGCCTTTTCATTTCAGACTGATTAACTCCCTTTGCTATTTCTCACATGGTAGGTTTACTACCAGCATTTTCTTACTTTTCATTTTTTTCTGGGAATGTCTTAATTTTTCCGTAATTTCTTTAAGGAATAGTTTATAGAATTCTTGCTCAACAGTGTTTTTCTTTCAATTCTTTGAATACTTCGCTCCACTGCCTTCTCATTTCCATGGTTTCTGATGTAGAAACAGCTGACAGTCTTATTGTGGATACCTTTGTACATGATGAATCACTTGTATATTGCTGTTTTAAAGATTACCTCTTTGTCTTTCATTTGCAACCACAGTCTGATTATGATGTGCTTTGTTGTGGGTCTGTCTGAATGTATCCCACTTGAAATTTGTTGTGTGTCTTGGCTGTCTGGATTAATGTTTTCATCAAATTTAGGAAGTTTTCTTCCATTATTTTTTTATTATTTATTATTAAAAATGTGATATACCACCGACATTAAAAAACATTAAAAAAAAATACTGCCATGATCCCATCCACAATATGACTATCTACAGTTTTGCAAATCCCTTTCTTAGGCCTAGTGCATCTTATGCACATTTTATATAGAGGCAACAACAATAATATAGAAGTGATTCAGTATTTTAATTTTTTAAAATATTTTCATTTTTTCACTATGAATTGTAGCAATAACTTTTCTACCAACTTTATTTACCACTTTCTCAATGCTGTGCAAACACCTACTTTATCTAGTTCTAAAATGTTTTCAACCTTCTGAGAAAAACAACAACAACAACAAAAAAAACCTCTCCATTCAGTCTCCAATCAGTCTCCATTCTCACTCACGCCCAGCACCTGGAAACAAAAAAAAAAAAATTGTTTTCTGTCCTGATAGATTCACCTGTTTCAGATATTTCCTCTAATGGGATCATACAATATGGGGACTTTCATATCTCACTTCCCTCAGCTAGCAAAATGTTTTTGGCATTTATCCATGTTGTTGCAAGTATCAGTATTTCAATAAATGTTTTTGGCTGAATAATATTTCACTGAATGTGTATACCATGTGGATAACCAATTTGGTTATCCATTCCTCCATTGATGAACTTCCAGGTTATTTCTACCATTTGGCTATTATGAATAGTGCTGCTCTGAAAAGTGACATATAAGTATTTGTTTGAGTAACAGTTCTTGAATATTGTATGCATAAACGTAGGCATGGAATTGCTGGGTCATATGGTAATTTTGATTTAACTTTTTCAGAAACTGCCAAACTGTTTTCTACGGCATCTGCAGCACCATTTTACATTTCCACTAGCAAAGTACAAGGGTTCCAACTGCTCCATATTCTTGCCAACACTTGTTGGTTTCTTTCTCTCTGATTATAGGAGTCTTTGCGTGTACGAAGGGATAACTCATCGTGATTTCGACAGGAGGAAATGTTCTCTAAATAGGTGTCATCTTGGTGTGTCCTTGGAGGTGTATCTTGGTCCCTCCTCAGCCATTATTTCTTTAAATAAGCTGTCTGTAGTGAAATAAGTCAAGCAGAGAAAGTCAATTATCATACGGTTTCACTTATTTGTGGAACATAAGGAATAGCATTGAGGACATTAGGAGAAGGAAGGGAAAAATGAAGGGGGGCGGGAATCGGAGGGAGAGATGAACCATGAGAGACTATGGACTCTGAGAAACAGAAATAGACCAATGGAACAGAATAGAGAACCCAGATATGGACCCTCAACTCTATGGTCAAATAATCTTCAACAAAGCAGGAAAAAATATGCGATGGAAAAAAGACAGTCTCTTCAATTAATGGTGCTGAGAAAATTGGACAGCTATATACAGAAGAATGAAACTCGACCATTCTCTAACACCATACACAGAGATAAAGTCAAAATGGATGAAAGACCTCAATGTGAGAGAGGAATCCATCAAAATCCTAGAGGAGTATATAGGCAGTAACCTCTTGGACATCGGCCACAGCAACTTCTTTCAAGATACATCTCCAAAAGCTAATGAAACAAAAGCAAAAAAGAACTTTTGGGACTTCATCAAGATCAAAAGCTTCTGCACAGCAAAGGAAACAGTCAACAAAACAAAGAGGCAACCCACAGAATGGGAGAAGATATTTGCAAATGACACTACAGATAAAGGGCTGGTATCCAAGATCTATAAAGAACTTCTCAAACTCAACACCCAAAAAA